>NW_026000250.1:343483-348687 GCF_001458135.2 Marmota marmota marmota
GATATATATATATATATATATATATATATATATATATATATATATATATATATATGCCTCCTTTAGACTCAAATAAAATTGTATTTCCATATCAAATTATCTACTCAAAAGCAGAAACCTGGGTTAATTTTGCAGACAGTTTTTCTCACTGGGGATTTTAATTTTTCCTAATTTACCTAATTTATGGCTCAATCATATTAGTTTTACAAAACACACAGAATTTCTAAAATATAAGTAGTAAATTTTAAGTTCTTAAGAACATTCACTATAATATCTGTACCTAATCATGGTAAAAGTGTATGGGCAGAGATTTTACATTGTAAATGTTATAGTAACTATAGAATAATTTCAAACTGTTTTACTGTGTTCAAAGATATTTTGAATGAATTTATAATGAATAAAAAATATACAATATATTTTGCAAAAAGATGTTCAATTATATTGCCATATTCATCTTTTTGCATCTCTACAGTAGTTTCTTTTGATCTTTCCCTAACCTTCTAAACATAGTAAGATAATTTCTGTTCTGCTAACCCAATGTTTGTTTATTCTCTAGTTCCGTTTTTTCCTTTCCTTTTTAAAGAAAATAACTCCCTGTTTTTTAAAAGACTTAATACATAGGAAGTGTTTATTATACTAGATACAATCACCATTTGAATTGGATAAAGATTATATTTATGGTCCATTTATCTAGATAATTCATTGCTCAATATTTGTCCAAGATTTTTAGATTATGAAAATACTTCAAAAGGAAAACCTGAAGGAAGCAAATACTTATTGTTACTAATGCTTAAAATACATTAAACACTAGTTGTAAAAATTAACAAAAGTAAATTAATACTAAAATGCATGGATATGTGTTGTACTGAGGAGGGCTTTGGACTTCAAAAAGGGTTCTAAGTGCTGCATCTCACCTATACTTCTTGTATTACTATAAGCTAGTCTTTATATTAATAAAATAAATTGGCTCTATTTTAAAATAAGTCCAGTATTAACATTAATATAATATGAAAGTTGGCTCTAATTTGTAGGTTTTTGTGAAAACCAAATGTGGTACTATACATAACCATACTTCAGAATGATAAATGTGTTGTACTGATATAATTTATATTGTTAGAATTGTTACTATTAACAATTATTGCTGCATGTGGTGAAGCACACCTGTAATCACAGTGATTCAGGAGGCTAAGGCTTGAGGATCACAAATTTGAGGTCAGCCTGGGCAACTTAGAAAGAACCTGTATCAAAATAAAAAATAAAAAGGTCTGGGGGTACAGCTCAGTGGTAGAGTATCCCTAGGTTCTATTCCCAGTACCAAGAAATAGACAAAAATAAACAAATGTCTTTGTATCATAAAAGGGTAAAAGGAGACCCATATAACTCTAACAAAAATTCCAAAGAAATTTTTGAAATTAGAGAACATATATCTGAATGACATTACACACACACACACACACACACACACACACACTGTATACACAGTTCAGCTTTCAGTAGGGTCATATAAATAAAACAGATTGCTATGTAAATATTGTATACTGTTTGCATCCAGCTTGCACACACTATTTAATTGGTATAGCTTAATAAATATTATGTCATAGGTCTTTTGGAGTTGGAAGTAATTGGAACACAAATGCTCATAAAAATACACAGATTGTAAAATTTCTGGCTACAATTAGTCAAGGAGATGAGAAAATCATTTCCCTAAACAGAACTATAAATCTGGACAAAAATCAACCAAAGAAACCATTTCATCACTCTGGAAATTAACCAAAACATACATCCATTTGAGAAGCATTTTTGCTTGAAACATCACTGACCTCGGATTAAAAAAAAAGTGAGTATGTGTGTCCCAGAGCTTCTCCCATACTCACTACTCCCAGCTTATTCAGTTTAGAAGTTCTACTATTACTTTTATGCTGAAAACTACGAAACACAGCTTAGAGAAATATCTAAATCAATGGAGAGAGAATTCATTCATGCTCTTGGATTAGAAGACTCAAACTATCCAAATGGCAATTCTCCTCAAAATGATTGATAAATAGAGATCCTATCAGAATTCCAGCTGGCTTCTTTGCACAAATCTATAAGTAGGTAATACAATTTATATAAAAGTACAAAAGATCCAGAATATCTACAACAATATTAAAATAGTCTTCATGCCATATACAAAAAATTAACTCAAAATAGATCATAAGCCTAAAAGACTCAAATGTATGTGCTAAAATTATAATATTCTAGTCAGTATAGGAGACAAGTTTCATGGGCTTAAGTTGGGAAAATATTTTTAGAAACAAGATTTAAAACATGTTTAATAGGAGCTAGAAGTGATGGCACACACTGTAATCTGAGCAACTTGGGAGTCTGAGGCAGGAGGATGACAAGTTTGAGGACAGTCTGGGCAAGTTAGCAAGACCCTGTCTCAAAATTTAAAAAAACATTAAATAAATTAAAAAGAGTTGGAATTGAGCTCAGTGGTAAAGCACTCCTGAGTTTAACTCAAAGTACCATAAACAACAACAAACCATGGTTCATATAAAAAAATTTGATAAATTGAACTTCATCAACTTTTGCTTCTCAAAAGTCATTATTAAAAAAATTAAAAATGCAACTTTCAGACAAGGAAATAATATTTGCAAACCACAGCTGTAATAAAGGGCTTGTATCCAGAATATTTGAAAGAATCTCATAACACATTAATAAAACCATTTGTAAATGGGTAAATAATTTGAATACATATTTCACCAAAGAAGGCATACATATGACTAAACATAACATAAAAAGACATTCAGCATCATTAATCATCAAGGAAATGCATGTAAAAGCCCCATATCTGTTAGAATGACTATAAAAATGATACCAGCATCCATCCATAATGAGGGGGTGTGTGGGGAGAATGGAGGAAATTTGATCAAAGGGGAGGAGGGAGCATGGGGGCAGGGATGATGGTGGAATGAGATGAACATCATTACCCTAGGTACATGTATGACTGCACATGTGGTGGGACTCTACATTATAACAACCAGAGAAATGAAAAGTTGTGCTCCATTTGTGTACAATGAATAGAAATGCATTCTACTATCATGTGTAACTAATTAGAACAAATTTTTAAAAATGGTACCAAGTGTTGACAAGGCAGTGGAGAAAGTGGACCTCTTGTACATTGCTGATGGGAATGTAATATGGTACAGCCAGTTTGAAAAACATTTTAGCAGTTTCTTAATAAGTTAAACACAACATTTCCCTATGTTAGGGTTTAGATGTGGTATCCTCCAAAAGCTAGTGTGTGAGACAATTTAAGAAAGTTTGAAGGAGAAATGATTGTGTTATAGCCTTAAGCTAACCAGTAGATTAATCCCTGATGGGATGAACTGAATGGTAACTATAGACAGGTGGAGTGTGGCTATAGAAAGTGATTCATTGGGGGCACGGCCATGGGGTATATATTTCCTATCTGGAGGATGGAGTCTCTTTCTCTCTCTGCTTTCTGATCACCTTGTGAGCCACTTCCCTATGCCACACTCTTCCGCCATGATGTTCTGCCTTACCTTGAGCCCCAAGGAACTGAGCCCAGCTTCTAGGGACTAAAACCTCTGAAACTGTGAGCCCTCAAATAAGGGCTCTACAGTTATTCTGGTTGTGTCATTTAGTCACAGCAGTGCAAAAGCTGACTAAAACACCATACAACTCAGTAATTCTACTCCTAGGAATGTACTCATAAAAAATTATATCATATACACACAAAGACATGAATGTAAATATTCAGAGGACCATTACTAACAATAACAAAAAAGCTGGAAAAAAAAACAAATCACCCCATTGATGGATGAAAAAAGTATGATGTATCCATACAAATGAATATTATTAATCAATTAAAAGGAACAAGATACTGATCTATAATCGTTTTGACCTAAAAAACATTATGCTTAGTGAAAGTAGCCACATATAGTATGATTCCATTTATATGAAATGTATAGAAAAAGCACATTTGTGGAAACAGAAAACAGAAGAGTGTTTTTTAAGCCTGTATATGGAAGCAAGAGTTAACTGGTAACAGACCCCAAAAATATTTTGGGGGGAGATGGAAAAATTCTAAAACTGAATTATGACAAGGGTTGCATAACTGAATAAATTTACCCAGACCATGGAGTTATACACATACAGTAAGTGAATTTTATGGTATGCAAGTTATATTTCAGTAAGACTGTTGTTTTTTAAAAACCCAAAGACAAATAGAAAAAATATGGTGACCTTCCTTTAAGGTTTGACTTTCTTTAAACCCACAGTATGTAGCCATTTAAATTCTCCCTCTGTACTAACACTTTTTACATATAAGCCTATATCTCTAACCCTGACTACTAAGCTTTTTTTCTAGTTTCTAATCTCAAATATACAGTAACTTCTCACACTACTCCCTGTAAAAATTAACTCCCATCACTTGTTTTCATCTCTATTTCACAGTATTAGTGGTACTGATAGCTCAAGTGCTGCTTTCAGTCTATCCTACACATTAAATTAGAAACCTAGTCAAACTGAAGCAGCAACTCCTTCCAAAGATGTTTCTTTTTAATCTCTGTAAATAGCTGCAACCTGTTAGTCTCTGCTTCTGTAATCACGCTTGCTCAACAGCTAGAGTAGGAACCAGAGCTGCTGGAGAAAGGGGGAGAAACCAAGGCTATTTGCATGATAAAGTCTTGAAACCCTGAAGTCTGTGGTGTAGAAAAGATACTGAGAACAAAGGGCTGTGCTCAGACTTTGGAAAAGACTCCACTGGGCCCACACTGGTACTGAATAAACCTTGCTCTTCTACATCTCCAAGTGCTGCTTGTCTCTTTCCAGTGCCATAATTTTCAGTAATGTATTTTTGTACACTGGCCAGGAAACCATCATCCAAGATGGTCCTTTTTGTTACCACTGTCGGGGAATTTGAAAATGCCATGGCTGCTGGCTGGTGACTTGCCACATCCTGAAACTCAATTGAGCCATGCTGGCCCTGGCTCTCACTACTTCCCAAAGGAGAATGGAAATAGGTTTCAGGACAGGACATCAAACGGTAAGTCCTCTGGGGACATCTGCCCATGACTGGAGTCACTCAGTACAGGGTTTGCTTACTCAGGAGGTCTGTTTGTTAATTCTGGTACGTGTGTGTGTGTGTGTGTGTGTGTGTGAGAGAGAGAGAGAGAGAGAGAGAGAGAGAGAGAGAG
>NW_026000250.1:352274-358498 GCF_001458135.2 Marmota marmota marmota
GTGTGTGTGTGTGTGTGTGTGTGTGTGAGAGAGAGAGAGAGAGAGAGAGAGAGAGAGAGAGAGAGAGAGAGATTGGCATAACTGAGAGTCTATGCTCCACAATCTTTATACTATGGAGCCTCTGTGAGTCCTAATCTGTGGTTCTGGGGTGACCTCATAAGGTTTAAGGCAATGCCAAACCCTAGGGGATCAAAAGTCCCTCCCTGCAAGATTAGTTAGGGTCAGGGACTTATACTGACCTGCCACGGATGCAAAGAACCACTTAAGTCTCTGTGAAGGGAGCAGTCAGGCAGATGAATGTGTTTCCCCCTCATTTTGTGACACCATCTCAGGGTGGGAACTTTCACGTAATGGGCAGCTCAGCTTCAAAACCTTTAGTCTAGAGAAAGAGGATGCCAGAAGGGGAAAAGACACCAAAATTCCCCCACATGACCCTCTGGGCTTTGTTCTTATTTTTAGTTGTAGATGGACACAATACCTTTATTTATTTATTTCTGTGTGGTACTGAGGATCAAACCCAGTGCCTCACACATGCAAGGCAAACACTCCACCATTGAGCTACAATCCCAGCCCCTTGTTAAAATATTTTGTAAAAGTCCTAGGATAAAAGGAAAAAAGAGCCCAAGAGATTATAAAATCCTGTTATTTTATTTGGACACAAGAAGTTATCCAAAAGCCTTTAGTGTTCTAACTCAAACTTAAGCCTCTTCAAGGTCAAAACTCCCTGACTTGTGCCTCCAGGAATGATGCCAACAATGAGGGGTAAAGAAAATCTAAATTAGCTATGTGGCTTCCACTCCTCCAAATGCCCTGCATATTTCACTATTCAAACTAAGGAAGGAATTAGAGCAATACCAAAAGGATATTCAGAATTTTTTGAGGGGGGAGGAACAAGGAATGATTTAAAGGACAACAATAACAGCTTGAGAGTAATTAATGGCCATGTCATTTTTTATTCAAAACCTCTGACTTATTTAAATTTATGGTTTCTATGATAAATTCACATTTGTTCCTGTGTGCCTGAATTAATACCTTTTGTTCCATTTAGTCTTGTTTTGTCCAATTGGAAGGTTTAGTCCTCTGTTTTTCCTGCTGTCTTTGTTCAGAGGTCAATTGTTCAAGAAAAAGCTATGTTTTTTATGTTGTGTCTATATATCATGTACATGGTATCAAAATGGGCTTATAAATGAATATGCCTAAATTAATAATTGATCCAAATACTTCTTAGTCCATATAACTTAAACATTTTTTTAAAATTTCAATTTAAGTTAGTTAAACAGATGAAAATAAAAATGTCTTTAAAATTACTAACCCACACATTTTTCTAGGTGATCAAACAATCAACAGAATGTTAGTTTCTATAAAATGTTTAAAGTAATACCCAATGCTTTTAGGACTTTTCTTTGGCAGAACAGATGACTTGTACTGTTAACTACACTTGTTTAATACCTTGGTTTTTATGGGTAACCTAAAGTTAATTAAAATTGAGTAAATTAGATTAAACATAAATCAGATTAATTTTATCAATGCATTTGTTAAAAAGTCATTTAACAAAAATTTTTTGAAAATTTTTAGTTATAGTTGGACACAATACTTTTATTTTATTTATGTATGTTTATGTGGTGCTGAAATTTGAACCCAGGGTCTCGCATGTGCTAGGCGAGTGCTCTAATGCTGAGCCACAACCCCAACCCTCATTGAGTTAATTTACAAAGTTAAAATACTAAAATATCAATTGCTAATTATAAATTTAAGAAATCCTGACTTCTTAAATTCCATAAGGTAATGCATATTTGAGTAATATAAATATTTTTTTTAAGTTGGTAAATAAAAAGAAAAATGTTCCTAATACTTCCAAGGGAAGCTACACATCAACAAAATTTCAACCCATCCTAGTAGATGGCACAAGTGGTATATAACACTAAAGGAGCTAAAAGGCTTCTCACTAGTCCCAAGAGTAACTCCTGAGGAATCTCAGCTGCCTAATCTACACACAGTAAAAACTTGAAGTATCAGCTGCTGACTGGGATAAACTGACTACTCTTACTTTCTATATTTGTCTGTTTACTTTGATGCTTTGGAACTGCCACCCTTTGCCTCTCTCAGTTGCCACAGTCTTAGCCTTAGTTTTCACTATAGAATTAATAGCAACTGCTCCAGATGGTTGGTATTAGGTTAAAAAGCTTATCTATTAGCAGTCTCTTACCTCCTTTTAACAAGATACTTTGTTACTATTGGTAACAAAGTCTACAAACAGGTCTGGCTCCTGTTTGTAGACTTGAGCCTCTCATCTTGTAGCCCATGTCTTCCTGACTCAATCAAGCCAAGGTATCACCACAACCATACTTTATCAAACCTATTTCTCCTACTAGGAAACTATATGGGGAACCTAAAGGTTGAATAAAAACGGTAACCCAAATCCCAGTCCAGACCTAAAAAAGGGTGAAACCCCAGGACATTACTTAAAAAGATAGTTTCCAACTTTTGGGGAAATTCAAGAGTTTCATGAGTATTGTCATAAGTATTGTGATTTTTATGCTAGGGGTCTGCCTTCTCTTGGTTTGCCTGCTAGCCCTGGTGATAAGTTCTATTTCTAGTTTCATAGAGGCTCTAATTAAAAGGAAAACAACCACTCATGTCATGATGTTAGGAAATATAAACCATTAAATCAGGATGATGTTCTTTAACCGTAAAAGGATCCAAGCATCAAAGAGGGAAATATATTAGACATTTTCTCATAACACAGAAAAGATAACAGGATGTAATCAGAACTCCCCTATACTCTTCAGTAGAGCCTTAGCCACTGACTTTGGCTGGGTTTCCAGGATTCCTGACCTAAATTGTTTCTTGTTACGATATGTTGATGACCTTCTGCTGGCCAGCTCAAACCAGGCTCAATGCCTACAAGGAACATAGGCCCTCCTTTTCTCTACAAACAGAAGCAAAATATTGAATATCAAAAAAAGTCATAAATCTGTCAGAGACAAATACTTCCATTTTAACAAATCTCTCAGATACAAATTAAATACTTAGGTTTTAACATCATGTGGGAATGGCAAAAGCTGGGGACTAAAATAAAAATTGCAGTTTATACCATCCCTACTCCTACCATTCATCAAAAAGTTCATGAGTTCCTAAGAACAAAGGATTCTGCAGAATATGGACCCCTGGATTCTCAGACTTGGCTAGACCCCTATATGAGGCCTTAAAAAGAGAAAAAAAACCCACCCATGAGTGGGGACCAAACCAGGTGGCCTTTCAGACAATCAAGGCCAAAGTCTCTGAGGCCCCAACCCTGAGACTTCTTGTTCAACCTCTTTGTTCATAAAAAGAACAAAATGACCTTAGGAGTCCTAACCAAAAAATTTAGGCCCTGGCAAAGGCTAATGGCATATTTATCTAAACAAATTGATTCCCTCGCAGCTGGATGGCCACCCTGCCTCAGAGCTCTGGCAGCCACTACTTTCCTGATAAGGGAAGCTAACAAGCTGACACTGGGACAAAACCTTAATGTTGAAGTCCCACACTCAGTTGTAACCCTCATGGATAACAATGGTTACCTACTGGCTCAGGAATGCATGAATGACTCAATATCAAGTGTTGCTATGTGAGAATCCACAGGTAAAACAAAGTTCTCCAAATCCTAAACCCAGCTACCTTTCTACCATAGGAAGCAGGGCCCCCTGATCATAACTCTTTAGAAGGACTTGATAAAATATTTTCCAGCAGGCCAGACTTGACTGATAGACCAATCCAGAACCCTGACTTTGTCTTATATACTGTTAAAAGTAATTTTATGAAAGATAAAAATAGGATGACTGGGTATGCTGTGGTGTCCAAATCTAAAGTGGTAGAAACAGAGGCACATTCCCATGGATGATCAGCACAAAGACCAGAATTATAGACATTAATCAGGACACTAGAACTCAGCCAAAAACAACAAGCCAACATGTATACTGACCCGCGATATGGCTTTGCTACTTTACATGTCCATAGAGCCTTATACAAGGAAAAATGACTCCTTATTGCAAAACAAAGAAACTAAAAACCAAGTTAAATTTTTGAAACTTCCAGAAATAGTATGGAAGCCAAAAGAGGTGAGTTGTCTACTATAAGGATCACTAAAAGAGAGACAACCAGTGACAAAAGGGAACCACAATGCTGATGTCACTGCCAAACAGGATGCCCAGAAGCAGCCACAAGAAAAATCCAAAGTCTTGCTAACTCCAGAATTGCCAGCTATTCCCAGGCACTCTCCTGAGAAAGAGAAATAAATTTTAAAAAGGAAGGAGAAGCCAAGGCCAAGACACATTAATGGCTCATATGAGATCATCAAGTTTATATTCCAGAACAACTAGCTTACAGATTGGTCCACCAATAACATGATCTGACCCAGAAGAGGAAAACTACCATAGAAACCTTATTAGGCTTGTGCCACCTCATTACTTGTCTCCCCGCATTCTGCTCCTCTCTCTTCCAGCATTGCATGACCTGCTTACAAAACAATGCTCACCAGGAGTCGAATAAACTGGTGGGAAACACAGCACTGTGTACTGTCCCCATTTGAGAATATGTAAGTGGACTTCATTGAAGTCATCCTGAGCCTAGGATATAAATATTTATTTTTGTCTGCACGTGGAATGGATGGAAGCCTTTCCAACCTAAATTAAGAAGACAAAAGAGGTAGCTAAGTTTCTCCTGAGGGATGTTATTCCCAGATATGGGATGCCTCTAACCATATGGTCAAACAATGAACCAGTGTTTGTGGCTGAGACAATACAATAGGTGACAAAGGCTTTAAAAATTCAGTGGAAACCACATGCTGCCCATTGAGCTCTTAAAAGTAAGATGCTTGCCCTGGGCAAACATAGGATTTTTGCCATTTAAAATCTTGGATGGGTGACAACCTTGGCTGATCAGCTTAAGTGGAGACACCAGAGAATTAGGAGATTTAGTTTTCCATAAACAGCTACAAAGATTGGAGCTCACCATCTTACAAACACATAAGTGGGTCACAGATAGAATACCCATATTCTTGGACATAGCTGTTTACCCCCATAAACCTGGGTACCAAATATATATAAAAGATTAAAGAACGAACCCTGAAAACCAATGTAAAAGGGACCCTACACTGTAATCTTAACCACCAGGACTGTTCTCAGAGGAATAGACACCTAGATCCACCACTCCAGAGCCAAACCTTATGGCCCAACCTAGGATCAGGAAAAATGGGGAACAGTCCTTAATCCAGAGAGAACCCTGTGCCTGATACTACAAAGGAGAGAACAATCTCAAAGTCCTGCTCTGGCCACACCAGATGCTGGTCATCAATGCACAGTTAAAGCCTAAGGAGTTGACTGCCTAGTGAAAGAAACAAACTATTTTATTCTCTACAAATATTTCCTTACTGTTATATACTGTCTTCCTTTTCTCAGTATGTATGCTTATGATTGCTGTTATTAATCTGGTCCCTCACAGTCCTGCCAGATTCCACGTCTTCATGTGACCCATGTATCTGAGTAACTCAGTCAGACCAGGAAGTTACATGGACTTTGCTCTATTCCACTAATTTCTCCTGCCCAGGAGGAATTCAGGAGGGTTGTATTCACAATAGAACTATGTATTCCATTTGAATACACAGGAACCCAGAAAAATCAAAGGGCCCTACAGATTGGTGATGTAAAAGATGATAAATGGCCCCTAGTACATGTCAATCAGTACTATGAACCTGCCACTTGTGCAGAAGATAGGTGGTGGGGATAATGTACACATATTATCAGGCTACAGGCAGTTTTGGAGATTATAACAAGCAAGTATGCAGAGGCCTTCAATATACTTGCTCAAAAACAAACTAAGATGCAGAATGCCATTTACCAGAACGGTTGTGTCTTAGATTACATACTTGCCTCTGAAGGAGGGGTCTATAAAAAATTCAACGTGAGTAACTGTTGTTTACAAATAGATGACACAGGGGAAGTTATAAAAGAGATCACAGATCATATGGTAAAAACTGCCCATGTTCCTGTACAGACTTGGAAAGAATGGGACACAGACAAACTCTTTGAAGGATGATTCTCTTGGATAAGAGGAATTAAGACCATAATTGGAGTGATTATGGCTACATTTACTGGATGTCTACTTATTACTTGCCTCCTTCCTCTCCTAATCAGCATTATAAGAAGTTATATATATATATATATATATATATATATATATATATATAT
>NW_026000250.1:360896-381317 GCF_001458135.2 Marmota marmota marmota
TTTTTTTTTTTTTTTTTTTTTTTTTTTTTTTTTTTTTTTTTTTGCATAAGGCAAACATATATAATCTGCAGCTTATACATATGAGAGAAAATGTATAATCCTTGATCTTCTGGGTTTGGCTTAGTTTGCTTAACATATGACCTCTAGTTCAGCCTTTTTCCTGAAAATGGCATACTTTCATTCTTTTTTTTAGATGAATAAAACACCATTATGTATATATTAAAAATAAAATAAAAAATAAAACATAAAAAAGGGCTGAGGATGTGACTTGATAGTTAAGAGCCCCTGGCTTCAATCCCTAGAACCAAAAAAAAAATACACAGACATTTTTTTAACCAAACTATCTATTGAAAATAAATTTAAATATAGGAGAATAAAAGTAAGCATCGAGTACACTGTCTAAATGTAAGCATACTTACTACCTTGTTGATTATACTTCCAGAAATTTTAATGTATATTTATATACTTTATTTCATATATATTTATATCCTTTATTTCATGTATATTTATATCCTTTATTTGAAATGTATATATTTATATCCTTTATTCATACATTGTGTAACCTGCTTGTGTATCTGAATACTATGTTATGATCATCTTTCTAAATCCATAAATGTTTATCACTGTTGATAGTTGATTAGCATTCTTTTGTGTACAAGAACTTTATTTTATTTAACTGGATTATTTCTCTTACCAAAATTTTAAAAACTTTAAAACACTATTGGCAAATGCATTCTACGGTCATGTATAACTAATTAGAATAAATTATTAAAAAGGGAGACCATAGAATAGAAAAAGGGGCTCAGGGGAGGGAAGGGAGGAAAAGGGGAGATACTGAGGAATGAAATTGATCTAATTATACTGTTTTATTGTATGCACGTATGAATGTATTATAACAAATCCTCCCCCCAAAAAATCATTATTGCTGTTCCCTAATATATTAAGTCTAAATTCACAACACTTTCTTTCAAAATATTCCCCAACCCTTATGTTCTTCAATACCATGTATTATTATTTTCAGACTTTAACCTTTTATCCCAGAAAAGGAAATCTGCTTTTTATCTTCTTGTAGCCATAACACCATCCATAATTTTTTTTTACATTGGTAGTTTTTACATATTTATATAATTACTCCTGGGGTGCTTCATGCTTTTTTTTCCTCTACTAAATTAGACCATGAGATACTCCTAATGCAACTTTCAAGTTTGTTTTTTTCTTTTTTTTTTCTGTAATCTCAAGATAATCACTGTATTGCTGAGCAACAGTAGGTTATCTTTAAATCAATGTAGATTTAAATTAATGATTCACAATCTTTCATTAAACATCATAAATTTATGATAACTCACTGTGTGCATAGCAGTGAAATAAATGCCATCAATCAAACAAAGGAATAAGTGATATGTGATCTCTCCTCTCAAGGAGTTTATAATCTTGCAGAGAGAAGCAAGGCATATTGATGGTTAGAAAATAATGCAAGACTAACATTCTAAAAAGATATAAAGAAGTAGTTTATGATTGAGGAAATACAAACAGAAAATCAATGATGCAAGGATTCTAAGAGGAGAGCTAAACTCAACTTTAAAAAGATATGTTGAGTGAATTTCAGGTGGGGGAAAAACACTGGAAAGTAGAGTGAGAAGAGAAAGAAATGAGAATTCAGGGTTTATACAGAGGATTTGAGAGAAAGTTAAATTTGAAAAGGATGAACCCTGAAAGTGAATAACTCTGAATTCCTAGTAAAGGAGACTAGAGTTGTTAAAAATAGCCATTCACTGAGCACTTATGTGACTTGTGGTTCATGTGAATAGTGAACATCTCATGTGAGCTGGATATTGGGCATCCATTTTCTCTGTCTCATAGCACTCATCTTATTTTGATAACAGTCCTTTAGAGCTATAATCAGAGTTCTTACCCTCCTATAGCTAAGTAGAAAGTAATAAAGTTGAAAATGACTGAAGTTCCAGTTGACGTTAGTTTTGAGATCACTATTAAACTATTCTGGCCATGGGGCCTCATTGTATTCCCTACTGCACATACTGTGAGACTCTGATATTTTTCCAATGAACTAAATTTTGTGTAAATTAGCCAGTGTCTATTTCTGTTATTTGCAACTAAAAAGTCCTAATTGACATAGTTATATATTATTTTCTACATTTCATTGATAAGGAGATTGTGAATTAGTGAGATTAAGTAAATTTCTAAGGCTACATAGCTAGGAAGTAATGAATATGTTTGACTTTATAAATTCTATAAAATTATTCACTAAAGACTGTGTGGTATGGTCAAGATTTAAACTCTAAATCTTCAAACCAGTGTTCTTTTTCCCTACACTGCAATGCCTTTCAATGAGACATTCCTATAGTTTTTTTTTCAGGAGGATGGGTCTCACATAATGAAAATGGCATTTTAAGAAGGTTAATTTCACAGCAGTATATAGGCTGGAAGGGAAGCAAGAAAGCTTTAGGTAGGATAAATGAAGATGATGAGTTAAAGAATCCAGGTGGGAAAGGACAGGTATTTGAATAGTGAAATGCAAGAGAGTACAGAAAGGAATAGTTACTAGAATATTCTATCAGTTGCCATAGCTATTTGTCTGAAATGTATATCCCATTAATGGGTTTTTATACTATTTTATAATAACTTCAGCCCAGTGATTTCAAATTCTAGTCCAGTAAGCATAAGTTTTACTGAATTAAAAAGAATCACTTAGTAAGCATATTATAAACTTAAAAGCAGGCATACACACCATTTGCAGCTAAATTAGGTGCACATCACTTGCTGAAAAAGTGAAATATGCCTAGTGATTTTATGATCAAGCAGAATTTTATGGCTCAAAATTTCTTCAAATCATCACAAAACCAGAGGAAAAAAGGATTTCATGATATCTAGACAGACATTTTTGGGAAATGGCTCTAATTTTTCCTACAAGTGTAAAATAATCTTTTCAGAAAATGTTGGCCCACTCATAATCTTCATTTTTCAAGAAACAAAAGTCTCTAGAAATAAGAGACATTTTCTCATTTAAAAATAGCTGTCCAAGTCAATAGGTTAAAAGATATTAAATAAAAGAAAAAGAAATAATTCAAATGAAAGAAATTTCACTGTACTTGCACTGTGAAGATAATGCTGAGAAATACAGTAATATATAATATTTCCTCTGATGACTTTATAGCCATTCCAACAAAATATGATGTTTGGGGAAGAACACAAATGTATAAACAAGCGTCATATACAAATCAGAATAAATCATGACCTCATTGATAAATAGTGCTGCTCATATGAAAGAAAGTTTAGAACTTTGCAAGAGGTAATTAGGAACTACTTCAGCTCTCTGTATAAAGTTTGCCCAAATTTTGTCCAATGCTTTTCACTGTTATCCTAAATTTTTGTTTAATCACAAAAATAATACAAGCTTGTTTAAAAATTAATAAAGGTAAATAGTTACAGCTTTTTTTCTATCTTTTTGTTACATTAGTTTCATGTGTATGTTACTAGACTTTTTCTTTATGTATATGCAAACAAACATATATATGCATATATAGTATGTCTACATCTACACTTTTTACACCAGTAAAATAATAGTAAATATATTGTTTTGCAACACACTCTTTCACTTGACCATAATAAGGACATATTTTGTGTATATTGAGAACCATTGGTTTTTTCTAGGTTAGCAAGACAGATATGATCTCAAGTTCTGCTTTGGGGCATTTACTAACTACATACTCTTTCAATAACTGTTTTTGTATAAAAACGTTGACTATCAAATAAAAAGTATCTTTTAAGCAATAAAGAAATTGGTGGATATTAATAATTCATAAAAAATGAAAATTCAATGTGGCATGTAGATTATGGTTTATTCAAGCAACAAGTTTTTAATAACAAAAAGTAAATTCATAAGTCTGAGTACTAAAAGGAGGAATTCTGATATTGTGATTAAACTTTACGACTATTACATGTAAAACAATTTTCAACTAATTATTATCTAGAAATATTATAGAAAGAAAATACTAATGAAAAAAAAGGTTTAAGTAAACAGCTATTTTAATATTAAATATGGATCCATATTAAATTCAAGAATTGTTCTTCTGAAGACTCTGCATGGCCTCCTAGTTATTTAAATAAAGTCTATGAAGTGTACCTGTTTAGAAGTTGGTTGCTAAAATGATAATTCTATAAATCTGAAATTTTAGAAAACTAATATGATTTGTTGTGTGGCAGTCATGCATCTTTGACACATATAAGGAATGATTGGTAAACAAAATTATGATGTAATCAAAAGTTACATGGTGTTTTTATTTGAGCTGTGTGTAAAAATGGTCCTGTTGTCAGAAAGGCAATTCATTTCTTGGAGAAGTTAGGTCATTAGAACTATGTAATTTAGTAGAAATAAGTATGTTCTTGTGCAAAGGAACATATTGTATGAGGACAGAGGATTATACATAAGAAAGTATTTTGGTGTTGTCCTAGGGAAATGTAAAATGTACTGAGAAAAGAATGTATCTGTATACACATAAGAAATGATTTATGTTTCTCATAAGACATACAAAAATGTATTGTAGTCCAAGTAAATAAGCCTTGAAGGAAATGAAGAGCTAAAGAACTGCATTTTATTGAGTAAGTGTTCCTGGAGAACATAAGTTTAGTAAGAATTAATTGAGTATTCATAGTGTTCTAAGAGTTTTATATATATTATGTCATTTAAAGCTCACCATGCCTTGATGAAATAGGTGTTGTTATAATCCTCCTTGCATACATGAGGAAACTGAAACGTAGCTGGTTTAAAAAATTGCCCAGTATTGCCAGAAGGTAAAAAATATGGCTTAATCACAGGCATGATTCTGGACAGTTGAGTATCAGTAAGTTTGGGATTACAGAAGTGATGTAAAAATTATTTTCAGGAGGGTTTATCAAAAAACTATGTACCGCATATATGAAAAGCTAAGGAAGTAGCCTAGAGGCTTCAGCAAACAGAATGGTCAACTAGTCTGATCATTTATGTAATTTTTCATGTTATATTTAATCTTTCTTACAGAGAAGGCTAGATACATTCTCACAATGTTGGAAGATGAAATGGTGATAAGTGAAGTTTTTGCTACCTCTAAAGAGAGAATGCTTACTTACTCTTAGAAAAAGTTTGCATATAAGGGAAGACAGAGAAACCTGCTCAATATAACAACTTCAAAATTTTGTTTACATTTAAGAGAGTTACTAAAACAAAAGAATCCGGAGAGTTTGTAGTTCTATTTCTTGTTTCCTTCTCTGTATTAAGCAGATTTTTATAACTAAAAGTAACAATTAGCTCATCAGAAATCTTGCTCATTTATTCACATGTAGTCAGTCATGATGCAGCTACCTCTCTTCTTCTTTCATTGCTGAGTAAGAGAAGAGTGGAACATTAGCTATCTTCACCTTCAAAGTATTAATACTAGATTTGCTGAAGCATTAGTCTTTACTACATGCTAAGAATATAATCTAATAGAAAAACCTGACAGAGTAGAGAATAACTGAACCAAAGATATTATTTTTCTCATATTAACACAATGTGACTTTGGATCACAAGGCAAATTTTACTTCCTAAACTGAAAGAGATGGCACACATGTAAAATACAGTAGCATCAACCGATTAAATTTGCTAGCCTTAACCTTGGATCATGCTTATTTAACTGAGATAGGAATCCTTATGTGGCTCCACGAAAGATATAATAGACATTATTCATTAAGCATCTTTTAAATATTCTATAACATTTTTACTTATATATTTGTTTATTTATTTACATTTCTGGTACTAGGGATTGAACACAGGGGTGCTTAATATCCTCAGCCCTTTATTATGTTTTATTTAAAGGCAGGGTCTAGCTGAGTTGCTTATGGCCTCACTAAGTTGCTGAGGCTGTCACTGAACTTGAGATCCTCCTGCCTTAGCCTCTGCCTCAGTTGTTGACACCATGAGAATAAAACTGCTATCAGAGACATGGAAGAGCTGCTGGGATTACAGGTGTGCATCATTGTTCCCAGCACCTTAATTTTTATATAACAATCTTATGGAACATTTACTTTTTAAATATATTTTTAGTTGTTGATGGACCTTTATTCATTTATATGTGGTGCTGAGAATCGAACCCAGTGCCTCACACATGCCAGGGAAGTGTGCTACCACTGAGCCACAGACCCAGGCCCTTATGGAACATTTTCTATCATTATTTTTCTTTCTCTTTTTTGGAGGAGGAGTAGTAGGGATTGAACTCAGGGGCACTTGGCCACTAAGCCACATCCCCAGCACTATTTTTTATGTTATTTAGAGACAGGGTCTCACTAAGTTGCTTAGCATCTCACATTTGCTGAGGCTGGCTTTGAACTTGCTATCATCCTGCCTCATCCTCCTGAGCCACTAGAATTACAGGTGTGCACCACTGTGCCCAGCATTATTTTTCTTTTATAGATGAGGAAACTGAGATTCAGAGAAGTGTGACTTATCCAGGGTCAAATATGCAGTAATGTGGCAGGATTTAAATCCAGGTGGTCTGACCCCAGAGCCTGAGCTGTCACCTGAAACTCATAGGAATAGGTATCATCATTGTGCATCTTCCTACACTCAGGAACAGAACTTATCCTATATGAAATCAACATTAATAAACAGTAGAATATAATTTAAATTCAAAATAAATTTATGCTTACACTATTAGATTTCAAGGTAATTTCATGCTTTCAATGAGTAGTTTCGAATCCCTCAAAGTATAGGTTTCTTGGCTGCTAGCAATACTTAAATGAAAAATACCAATAATATTTTTGTTTAATTCTGAATAGGATACGTTGGCATTAACTTTAACCTCTGACATCCTAGTGTTTGAATGCTAATGAAATAAAGTCATTAGGTATGTTATAATTAACAAACTCATCTTTTTTTAATAAATTAATTTGTTCTGGTATAACTTGTCATTTCAAGCAAGAGTCTGTGTAAGCCAGAGGAACTTTAGGACTTGTGGTCACAAAGTTGTTGACACTGTGAGAATAAAACTGCTATAAGAGACATGGAAGAGTGGTCATGGATGAAACCCTAATTTCAATGCCTCTGTCCCAGGAGTCCATTCACTTTTGTTCATCAAAGCTGATATAGTAGAGTGGTTAAGATCTTAACATCTAATATGAGCCCATCTGTTTTCACATGCAGATTCTTCCAATTATAAACTATGTGACTTTGAGTAAGTAAATGACTTAGTATCCTCAAATATGATGACAATATCATATAAAGATGGTTTGAGGATAGTAATAATACCCTCAATGGATTCATTAAAATGAAATTGGAAAAACAAAGCACTTGGTCCATTTTTTAAACATAATTTCTTCTTTTTTAAACATTTCACTGATTTTTTTATGTATACCTTTACTTTATTTTTATGTGGTGCTGGGGATTGAACCCAGTGTCTCATACATGTGAGGCAAGCGCTCCACCACTGAACCACAACCATACCTCCAATGTTACATTTAAAGTGATAAAATTAGTTGTTATTATTCAGTGACAGCTATCAACACTAACTGCATAATGCTGAGGATAATAATCCATTCTTGGAGGACTGAATGATTTTCATTTATTTCTTAATCTGCTCCCAAACCCAAATCCTAAAATTTGTGAAAAAAGACATTTTGAACAAATAATAATATACTTAAAAGTATGTTAATCTAAATTCTTTGTAGTGATGAATACCTAGAAATTTCGAGAATGTTTATCAACATGGAAATTTTCAGTTTCCCCAATGTGTACAAGGAAATTATACAAGATGGTCTCTCAAATCCCTTCTATCTCCAACAAGGAAAATATTTCCACAGCTATTAGACTTAAGGCCATTATTCTAAGCTAAAGAACAAAGAAAATCTAAAGTATTACGTGAGATTTTTTACTTAAATCTGTCATGATTTGGATATTAAATGTCTCCAAACAGCTACTGTGTTAATGCAGGAAGTGAAATGATTATGAAAGCTATAACCTAACAGTGGATTTGAATAGATTACTGGGTAGTAACTGTAAAAAGGTGGCTAGAGGAAGGTCACTGGGATTGTTCCATGGGATTATATATTTTGTCCCTGGCTCCTTGTGCTCTTGGCCTCTCTCTCTGCTTTCTGGCTACCATGAGCTGGGCAACTTTTCTCCACTATCCTCTACTACCATGATGGAAGCTTCACTTCCAGTCAAGAGTAATGGAGTCAGCTGGCTAGGGACTGACCCTTTAAAACTACAAGCCATAAACTTTTCCTTCAATAAGTTGCTTTTATCAAGTATTTTGGTCACAACGATGAAAAATGACTGTACAAAGTTACAACACATAGTACCCCAAACTTATATATACAAAGGAAAAAATGGTAATATCTAGAACAAAAGATATTCTTAACAAATTTAGATATACTAAATTTTAAGATAAAGGTAGTTAACTGTATAAAAGATAAGTAGTTAATTGTATATAAGTTTTATAATGGAATAAAAAGGTAAATGGGATAAAAATAGATATGACATACAATGAATTGAGATTTGGAAAATAAGGTTTGTATAATTTAGAACTGTCAGTTAATTAAAGAGAAAGAAGGTAATTTAAGAAAGAAGGTACTGTGTGATATAAAATATTAAAGCAATACCTAAATTGAAATTTTATATAAAATGTGTTTTTTCTTCATTCAAAGTAAAAGGAGATATTCCATAGTTAGATAATGTTAAGCAGGATGAGTGTCTATTTATTCTTAGAAATATTAGGACCAAGTATTATTATTAATATCAAAGAGTGGCCAATATCTTTGAAATTGCCACCTCATACAAATTAGACAGACAAAATATTTATTTGTATATTTCCATGCTGCTTCTAAAATATAAGTAAAAACATGAGCAGGAGGAAATGCTAGCAGTAGGCTGAGGCCATACAACAAGAATGGTCTTTTTACATACAATCTTGATAAACAATATGTAAAATAGCAAAGAATATTAAATCTGCATTTTATATGCCAGCATTAGCTCCATTTTAGAGATGGAAACAGATGTAATAAAAATGAAATAAACTAAGAGAGATAGGAAAGGGAAAACTAATTAAAATCTTGGCTTCAGAGCATATACTAAGATCATGATTTCATTTATATAAATTTTTTAAAAAATGCAAATTAATTGATAAGAACCAAAAAATAGATTGGTGATTGCCTGGGGATAGAAGTGAGATTCAGAGGGGCATGATAAAATTTTGGAATGATAAAAGTTTTCATTATTTTAATGTAAATAATACTTTTTAAGGCATAAACATTTATAAAATTATATAATTTATGTACAATTATTATATATATTATATTCAATAAAACATTTAAAATGGATTGACTTGTGTATTAAAATAGATAAAATCTGTCTACATGAACAAAAATGAAGTTAAAAATGAATGAATTTTCAATGTTTAGCATCTCAGATATCTAGAACAAAAGACAATATTGGGATGCTTGCCATTGTCTAATTTTTATGTCTGTGGATGTGGAAGGGATTGTGTATATGTTTATCTCAGGGAAAGTGTAAACAGACATCAAAGAGCTATGTTCAGTCTGAGTATACTAACAGATTCCGTTTGAAGTAGCATATCATGTAAAAGCATGAACATTTAGTCCCCCCAATTATAAAATAATTGAGCAAGGAACATATTGCTGTACAAGAAATGTATATATAACCTTTAAAGAAAAATAAGCTTAGGATATGTTAGAAGTAATGTTTTACAATATATTCACAGTAGAAATTACGTGGTGTAATATATAAGTTAAATTATATATACTATATAGAACTAAGTAAAATAATAGACAAAAACCACAAAATAAAAATATATTATGAGATACCAGGGAAGTATACACACAACAAAAGTAGGGTATTGTGATTGTAACAATCACCTACTTTTTAAAAACTGACATAATGTACAACTAAGAAATAAACACTTCCAAATTGAATATCACAATAATTAGCATATTATTTTTGTATGAGGCCTTTCATAAATATTTATTCTTTTTATTATCCAAATATTTCTAGTAGCGGTGAAGAACTAAATTTTGAGGGGCTGGGGTTTTGGCTCAGTGGTAGACTGCTCGCCTAGCACACGTGAGACACTGGGTTCAAACTTCAACACCACATAAAAATGAAATAAAGATATTATGTCCACCTACAACTAAAAAAAATAAATGTTAAAAGAATTAAATTTTGAAAAGTATCCAAGAAACCCTCCAAGTAGATAACTTGAGAATAAAAGCTGTAACTAAGTCACATTTGACTAATATTATGAGTCAGAACAGAGGTATTTTCTAAAAGAGTCATAGTTGCCTTAAACAAAGGCCAAAGCTTTTTACCTTTAGGATTTCACTGCTGATTAATTACTTTTTTAATATCATGGAATACAAGCAAAGAGTATAAACAACACTCAAATAGACAATAAATATGAAAAGATATTCAATAATATCTCTAATAAGAAATATAAATACATAATATTGAGAAATTAGTTTAAATATATTTGTTAAAAATGTGAATTGTGATTACCTCTTGGTATACATTTAATTACTTTTAATTGCTTCTTTGTATTTCATATACTGTCTGACTTTTTTAAATTGACATATATTATTTTCACAAAATATAAAGTCATTTTAAAACTGCCTTATAAGTTTTTTTAATAGAAAAATTATGGTCAAATGATTAGAAAAGAAATTTAGTAATAGACCAAGTCAATTCAGTAATGTGATAAAGGTGGCATTTCAAATAGGTATAGAACAGAAACAGTATCATGGTTCTGTATTAATTAATTAGCTAATAAAAAAAAATTTTTGACTTATTGACTCAAAAATACTAATTCTTGGTGGTACAAACCTTAACATGGAAATGAAATCATTAAAGTACTATAAAATAAAAGAACATCCTTTAAAAAAATCCATCATTTTACCTAAAAATAAGTGGCAAAACAATATTCACCATATAACCCATTAATTTAAATGATTTTTCCTATGGTATATGTTTTGAGTAAAATTATGAAATGAACGGATACACACATATAGTAAGTTTTATTTACCATTATATCGCCATCCTCTACAAGTGTTCCTGGCACATGTGTTGGTACTATGTATAAAATGATAAAATGGGCATAAACTTTAGTCTACCACCCTATTTCTAGGAATTCACACTATATTGATTTTCTCAAGCGTGCATGTATTCATTCTCTAGGTATCCAGGGACATTATTTAATAACAGGGTGTGTGATTATAAAGAGAGAAATGGTGGGGCTAGTTTGTGGTTCAGTGGTAGAACACTTGCCTAGCATGTGCGAGGCACTGGGTTTGATTCTCAGCACGGCATATAAATAAGTAAGTAAGTAAATAAATAAATAAATAAATAAAATGAAGGTCCATCAACAACTAACAAAAAAATATTAAAAAAAGAGAGAAATGGTGTCAACACAGCTTCCCTACAACAGAAATCTGGTAAAATAAATGAAGACAATTATTTCCATGGAATATATATCTATTTAAAAATAAGACATTATTTGCCATGAAAATTTTCTACTTGGAGTTTCATCTTTGCAATGTTCATATATTTTGAAAATTGGAGATAATTAAAAGTAAAATCTTTTACAAAATCAGAAAGCATTTCCTAACTTTTAAAAATATGTGACTAAATGACAAAACACAAATTCTATAATAAGAAGTAATATAATGGTTAATCTAAATTTAATATCTCTTTCCCCATTTGAAATGAATAATACATTATATTTTATAATTTAATATACTACTTGTATTCCATGACTAAGTTTAGATAGTGAATGTGGTTTAGTAGATTAGGTTCTACATTACTATGCCAAATCATCTCTGTGGATTTTTATTCTATAAAAATATAAAGACATCTTCCAATTAAATCTCTAAAAGACTATATCCGTGAATTTCTATTCAAATACAGTTGGGTATTTTTATGTCATTCATAAAAATGGGCTAAATATCATCCTTACCTTTCAATGAAAAGTAAACACTGGTCTTTTTGGTTGTACCAAAGGAGTTGATCTGTAGCAGAAAAGAATCCTGTAAATAAAAACAACATATATCTGTTTTTAAACTTCATTTTACAAAAGTTTATTCATATACTCCAGGACTTGTAAATCATTCTTAAATATGGCTAAAATTTTACAATATAAGAAGGAAACTGGTGGCAGATGACATCGTATACACTGGCAGAGGATGCTTTCATTAGCACAAATTCCCCCTCCCATCCTGCAGTTTGTGGAATTGAAACCTGCTGCACTAAAGTATAAAACAAACCGTTTGCTTTTTAACAATACTTCCTAACATTTGAATACCCCATTGCTTTATCTAAAAGGTTGTTGCAAGCATTGAAAAGGGCTTCGTCGCAATTCAGCAGCAAGGTTGGGGTATATTATATGACAGCTTAAAAAGAGAAATATAATTTTAAAAAATGGTGTAACCGACTCACGGCAACATGGGTTCGCAAACCTTGTAGATAGATATAAACCAGGCTTGCCAAACATCACAGACAGCACTTATTAAATCTGCTACGTGGAATGCAATATGCCTGCTGTCTAGCCCCTCCCCCTCTGCCAATAAACGACTCCCCCTTTTTTTCCAGTGTAAAAAAACACATGCTCACAGGATATTTAGAGGAACTCAGGTTTGTTTTTTTAATCACCCAGAGTCCTACAACCTAATGACGCCATTCAGAGCATTTTCATCCAATTTTTTTTTTTTTTTAAACAGCTTTTTGTTAAGAGGCCCGTGACCAACTCAGGATGGGCGGTTGGGAGAAGGAAAACACTCCTCTTTTTCAATTGTTAGGAACTATAGCTGNAAAGAAAAAAATTCTGAGTGGGGGTGGGGGAGAACGTCTTCCAGGGGTGTGTGCCTCCGCTACCAAGGAGCGTTTGGGAAGGTGGGTGGAGCCAGGGGGGGGGGTGTTGCGGTAGGTCATTCGTTGGGCGTAGGGTTTGTCAATCAAAGTTGCCCAGCGAATGAAGAACGAACTAAAGGCACACTGGGAACGAAATTCACAGGAGATCTGACTGCAAGGGGAGGGGGCTCACGTTTTGAGCCAAGAAAAGAACTCAGGATCTCACACTGCGCCATTGGACTGCGGCACGCCTCGGTCTGCTTCTGCTGCAACAGGGAGAGGCCCTACTGCCGTGGCTCTCGCCCAGGTCTCCATTGCCGCTGCCACCTTAGAAGCTGCTACTACAGCACCGCGGCTTGCGGCTTGCAGTCCCGCCCCGCCCTGAGCTGCCGCAGCGGTCGCCAGTGCCACCTCCGCAGCCCGGGCCCTCACCGTCGTCAGCCAAGCATCCGTGAGTTATTTTCTGCCCATTTCTGGGTGCGCGGTCTCTGTGGTAGTCACCACCTTAAGAGGTTTGCGGGATTGCAACATGGCAGAAGCGGATCTTAAAATGATCACGGAACCTGCCGCCCAGGGGGTTGCTGAAGAAGAGATGGCTAGCTCAGCTAGTGATTCTGGGGACGAATCTGACAGCAGTAGCTCTAGCAGCAGTACTAGCAGCAGCAGCAGCAGCAGCAGCAGCAGCAGCGGCAGCAGCAGCAGCCACAGCCGCTTGTATAGAAAGAAGCGGGTACCTGAGCCTTCCAGAAGGGCGCGGCAGGCTCCCTCTGGGACAAATTTCGTGGATAGGCTGCCCCAGGCAGTTAGAAATCGTGTGCAGGCCCTCAAGAATATTCAAGATGAGTGTGACAAGGTAGATGCCCTGTTCTTAAAGGCAATTCATGATCTTGAAAGAAAATATGCTGAACTCAATAAGCCTCTGTATGATAGGCGATTTCAAATCATCAATGCAGAATATGAGCCTACAGAAGAAGAATGTGAGTGGAATTCAGAGGATGAGGAGTTCAGCAGTGATGAGGAGGTGCAGGATGACACTCCTAGTGAAATGCCTCCCTTAGAGGGTGAGGAAGAAGAAGAAATGCCTAAAGAAAACTCTGAGGTGAAGATTGAAGAAAATGAAGTTCCTACAGAAATTCCTGAGGTAAAGGATGAAGAAAAGGAAGTTCCTAAAGAAAGTCCTGAGGTAAAAGCTGAAGAAAAGGAACTTCCTAAAGAAATTGTTGATGTAAAGCCTGAAGAAAAGGAAGTTCCTAAAGAAATTCCTGAAATAAAGGGTGAAGAAGCAGATTCTACAGATTGTATGGAAGCAACTCCTGAAGAAAAAGAAGATCCTAAAGAAGCCCTCCAGGCAAAGGCAGAACAGGAAGAACAACCTAAAGTAACAGAGCCAAAGGCAAGGTCTGCAGTAAGAGAGGCTCATAAAAGAGTTCCTGAGACAAGGCCTAAAGAAAGAGTGAATATTAAAAGAGCTCGGAAGGGGAAACCTAAAAGAGAAGATCCTAAAGGCATTCCTGACTACTGGCTGACGGTTTTAAAGAATGTTGATAAGCTTGGGCCTATGATTCAGAAGTATGATGAGCCCATTCTGAAATTCTTGTCTGATGTTAGTCTGAAGTTCTCAAAACCTGGCCAGCCTATAAGTTACACCTTTGAATTTCATTTCCTACCCAATCCATACTTCAGAAATGAGCTGCTGATGAAGACATACATAATAAAGTCAAAACCAGATCACAATGATCCCTTCTTCTCTTGGGGATGGGAAATTGAAGATTGCAAAGGCTGCAAGATAGATTGGAGAAGAGGAAAGGATGTTACTGTGACAACCACCCATAGTCGTACAACTGCTACTGGAGAAATTGAAATTCAGCCAAGAGAGGTTCCTAATGCATCATTCTTCAATTTCTTCAGTCCTCCTGAGATTCCTAAGATTGGAAAGCTGGAACCACGAGAAGATGCTATCCTTGATGAGGACTTTGAAATTGGTCAAATTTTACATGATAATGTCATTCTGAAGTCAATCTATTATTATACAGGAGAAGTCAATGATACCTACTATGAAAATGGCAGAGATTACGTAAATAGGAAATACCGAAAATAAAAAAGCTGGCTGAAAAAATTTTCAAGAATCTTAAAAATTCAAGCAAGCAGAAGTGAAGCAGGTTTATGTAGCCTTGAAATAAATAAAAACCTGCCCTATAACCTGAACACTATTACTCCTTATAAATGTCTTGTGTTTTCCTATGTTCTTAGCCCATTTAAAAATTGTTATATAAAGTGTCTTAAGTATCAGTTTATTCTATTGAGCCTGTTATAGTGTAATATTCTTCAAAATATGTAAACTGTTGTGAGTTATTTAAAGCATGTTAGTTTGGTGCTACAGAATGTTGATTTTTGTGAAATCCTTTTGTCATGTTCCTCTTAGATTGTAGCTGTGAAAACTCAGAATTATTAGAAAAATATTTGCTTGGAAAAAAAAGTTCCTGAAGTAACAATGCAAGGGTTTTATTGTTATTTTTTTCCTTTTTCCAGCCCGGAAGTCTAAGGGTTTAAATCTGCTTGCACTAGCTGTGCCTTCATTAATTTGCTATAGAAATACACTACTTATTGTTAACTAGAACAGTGCATTGTGAAATTTGACTGCTTGAAAAAAAAATGAGTATACTTTTAAGAATGTCTGTCAAAACTACATTTGATTTATATGGATTTGTTTCTGTGAATAATAGTGTATAAATCAATCATAATGAAGTTATTGTTTACCACTACGGTGTTAATATGACATAGTATTTTTTAAAAAAAAGTTTTATCACATTGTGTAATTGCATACTAAAGGTATCACATTTTCTTTTTATTATGTTTTACTTTACCTTTCACTGAAAATGATTACTTTACATTATTTGATACTTGTTTCATGATCCTTTATTGCAACCTAAAATAAATAAATGTCAAATAAAGTATATGATGGTATTAAAATCTAGTATTTTCTCCTAATTATAAAATTGTGGTACTTAGCTGAGAAAAAGTAAAATTTAAAAAAACATAACTTTTTAACATTCTGATATATTTCCTATATCCTAGTTCTTTTTAAGGATGCACATTCAAGTTATTGGAAAGAAATGGGATAGGGGAGGGGGGAAAAGAAATGGGAGAAAGAGGAGAAAAATGGAAGCAGAGGAAGGAGGTGAGGAGGGTGGGAAAGGGGAAGATTAGGGGAGGAAAGGGAAGGGGAGGGGAGGAGGGTAAGAAATAGAATGATGGGGGGAGGAGAACTCTGGGAAGGAGGGGGAGGAAGGCAGGGATATCTCATCCAAAATGGTCAACTGTTTTGATTTTTTTTCCCCATGACCAGAACCACTGTTCACCTTGACTTGACTTGACCATGGCTCTATTTCTCTTATAGGTAACATAATGGTCTCATCTCCTATGTGCTGTACTGTGTAGCTGGTTACAGGGTAATTATATCCTGAAATCTTGGTTTGAGACTACTAAGAAGATAAGGCCCTTTAAACTCAAAGGGCCTTTAAAAGGGCCTTAGCAAAGAACTTTGCACTAGGCATGAAATCATAAGCACAGCAAATGATAAAGTATTGTCTTATTTCACATTCTGATATTTTCCTTCAAGATTTTACAGGAAAGAAGTATGACAGGAGGATGACAGATTGAAGACTTTCTGGGTCACCAGGTTAGAAATTAGCTAATAATCTTCCCAAATCCCATCATATATAGTTTTTTTAAAAATTTTTTATTGATTTAAAAAAAAAATGACAGTGGAATGTATTACAATTCTTATTACACATATAAAACACAATTTTTCATATCTCTGGTTGTATATAAAGTATGTTGACACCAATTCATTTCTTCATACATGTACTGTAGAATAATGATGTCTATCACATTCCACCATCCTTGCTAGTCCTCTGCCCCTTCCCTTTCCCTCCTACACCTCTTCCCTATCTAGAATTCATCTATTCCTCCCATGCTCCCCCTCCCTACCCCACTATGAGTCAGCCTCCTTATATCGGAGAAAACATTCGGCATTTATTTGTTTGGAATTGGCTAACTTCACTTAGCGTTATCTTTTCCAATGCCATCCATTTACCTGAAAAAGCCATAATTTTATTCTCTTTTATTGCTGAGTGAAATTCCATTGTGTATAGTTTAACATCTTGCTTTTGTATTTGCTTAACAATATTCTGTCCTCCCATGCATATAAATGTAAAAAAAATGCAAACCATGATATTCTATATTTAACACATGATGTATACTTTGATCTTTATGTTCTTTGTGATTTAAACATCAGGAAGCAATTTATTAATTTTGAACTTTTGAGAGTGCTTATTTTAATTCTGAGATTTTTGCATTCATGAAGGACAGGATGGACTGGAGACTATCATGCTAAATGAAATAAGCCAGACCCAGAAAATCAAAGGTTGAATGATTTCCCTGATATGCAGAAGCTAGTCCAAAATAAGGAAAAAAGAAATGGGTGGGGGGATCAAAATAGAAGAAAGATTAGTAGAGGAAAGGGATTGAGTTGAGGGTGAGGGAGGAGGGACAGGATAAGGGAAGAACAATAGAATGAATGGACCTAACTTTCCTATATACATATATGAATATACCACAGTGAATCTCACCATCATGTATATTCACAAGGCACTAATTATTTTAAATACTATAAATAGCAGAAGGATCAGTACAATAAAGGGAAGAGAAAGGGGAGGGAGGGGGGAAGGGAAGGGGAAGTGCTGGGGACTGAATTAGAGCAAATTATATTCCATGCATTTATAATTGTATCAAACACTTAATGCTATGTATGACTAAAAAGAACTAATAAAAAAGAATCCAGGGCTGGGGTTGTGGCTCAGTGTAGAGTGCTCACCTAGCACATGTGGGGCCCTGTGTTCCATCCTCAACACCACAGAAAAATAAATAAATAAAAGTATTGTGTCCACCTACAACTAAAAAATAAATATTAAAAAAAAAAAAGAAATCCATCTGGAAGATTTACTTTTATGCCAGGACCAAAAAGACAACTATAACCATTATGATGTACCTGGCTCCCTGTGGCTGGATAGGTTTCCAAGTTAGATATATACCATGCTTGCCATATATCACAGATAGCAAACCCTTAAGACTTTTAAAATGGAATGCAAAATCCTTATAGCCTCTTAGAACTCTTACTAAAGTATTTAATACCACCCTCCTCTGTACTCTTCATAATTCAGAAAAAAACACCCAGAAGCACACTACACTAAGATATGCCCTGCCTGTATATTGGTGAATTTTCTCTCCTTCATTGACTCAAATGGAAAGGCAAATTAAAGTTGGATGAATGTAAGAGAAGCTAATTGGAAAAACAGTTTACCACTATTTTTAACTTTTAGGTTGAAGCCTAGAGACTGAGGTATTTCTCCATCAGTAAAGTTAGAATTCCAGAAATGCAAGTGGTCTGTACTGAACACTTAAACCCCTTTAGCAGGTTGAAGAAGGTAGGTAGAGCTGGGGAAGTAGTTGGGCATAGTCGCCTGAAATCCCAGTGACTGCGAAGGCTGAGACTGGAGGATCAAGAGTTCAAAGCCAGCCTCAGCAAAGGCAAGGTGCTAAGCAACTCAGTGAGACCCCGTCTCTTAACAAAATACAAAATAGGACTGGGGATGTGGCTCAGTGGTTGAGTGTCCCTGAGTTCAATCCTTGGCACCCCCTCCCCTAATAAGAGATTGTGGTCATGATTCAGATTTGTGAAGGATATCGGACCAGAAGAAATAAAGAACACCCTTCTAAAAGCAAAAGTAATCACCTTTTAAATGGAACACTCCAACCCCCAAAATGAGTTCTCAAAACCTTTATTTTCTATAGTTTTCCTGAAATCTTACTATGCATGAAAGTGGGACCTATAGTGGAAAATGTCATATTCATTTATGACCTTGTAATGACTAGAACTTAATTAATTGCTTTTCTAATTCAGAGACAAGAATTGCCCTTAACAGGAGAGCTTTTCAACTCAAGGATTAAAGCAAAGAAAAAAGCTGGCTGAGATCCTGACCCAACTATTCATAAGATGAAAAAGCTGACTTTTCAAGGTCTGGAATATATTTTGAACATGGGTTTAGAGAAAAAAAATAGGACATATGGCTTGGTGAAACAAAGTGCATAACCTGTAGTATAATAATTTCAGCAAAATTATGCATTATTTAAAATCTTCTTTTGTTTTTGCAGAGTAAATTTTTTAAATATCAAAGATGAATTAAGTATTAAAACACATAGCACTCAGAAGTACATCATTCTTCAAAAGATATAGAATGCAACAAATTCTTTAAAGTATCTTTACTTTTTGCCATGTAGTTTAGTCATTCTTGTCATATAGGTATTAGAGAGCAATGTGAAATGCTTAGTTCTCATCACTAAGGCTAAGACTTTGGGAAAAATATACTGGAGAAACCAATGCAAGTTGGAAGGGTTTATGTCAACTTGTACTCCATGTGCCTTCATTATTTTGCTTTAAAAATGTGACATATAATACAATGGAACATTATAAAATTTTACCATTTAAATAAAGCAATGTTGAGCTAAAAATTTACAGGAACACACATTAATATAAATTCTCTTAGATTGCTGATGGTTTTACATTTTACATGACTCAGCTTCTTAAAAAGAAAAAAACAATCATAATAAAGCTATTTCCCACATGGTGCTAATAAAAGTGTTGTGTTTTTCTCTTTTACTCTTTAGTTATTTAAACTAAGATGAATAAACTTATTTTCTTTGCACTATGCTTCACTGAAAGTTATCATAGTATATTTTATTACAGTTTCTTCTTACTATAAAATTTCTTATATAAAATGCATAGAAATTTGGAACATATACTGAGAGGCATAAAATAATTTGAAGCAACTTTACATTGAATTTAATCACACTTTACATGAAAAATATCTTTCAATATCTTTATTAGCATGGTAACTGCTGTCAATGTAAAAGTATAACTATTTTAAGGAAATAAGAACATAGTTTATTCTGAACCAAATATTAGTAATCATTGCCCTGAACATGCAATCAAGTTATCCTGATGAAATATTACACTGTGGAAGACATTATGTGAACTTTCATAGTCATAGAAGAAAAAAAAGTAGCAAATCAATACATTCACCAATTACATTGGTGGGAGCATCAGGTAGGCAGGCTACAGAAAAACAGGAAAATCTCTTCCATAGATTTTAGATGCTATAGCATTCTCAGCTTTAGTGTTGGTGGAGGCTATAGGTCTGCTAAGCTTAGTGATACATTCCAAGAAGTTTACATAATACCCAGGAGAATATTAGGGCTGATACAAAAGTTAAGATAAATGCCTATTACAGAGCTTAAGAAAGCCCAAGATTATTCTGGCTCTCCATCTACAACATTCTTTCTGTCCACTATCATGATGTTCTACTTAGCCAAGGTCAAGCTCTCTGTAGAATCTTTAATACATAAGCAGCTTTTCCAGAAAACTTCAGTTCATGGGACTGTTCTATACCATTTGTTTTTCTATTATATATATATATATATAT
>NW_026000250.1:381609-387122 GCF_001458135.2 Marmota marmota marmota
TATATATATATATATATATATATATATATATATGTATATATATATAAATAAAATATTTAAAGACCCTTTTCATAACACTTCATTGTTTTTAATATACCTTAAAAGAATATACCATAACTTATTTTATCTTTTTCTTATGAGTATTTAGGCAATAGGTATTTTCCTCTTCTATTAGTAATTATAAGCACTGTTTTTGAGAAAGAAAAAATGTTGCATATATTTTTCTTTTTTTCATATTTTTTTTTCCATGCAGGAGAGTTCTAATTTTTATATAGTAACATCTTTTTTCTCATTTTGGATTTTAGGTATTAAAATTATTTTTGCTCATGTTTTTCTAGTAATATTATATTTTTTGTTTAACAATTTAATCTTTATTGAATAATTTAGATGTAAAAATTAAGATAACTATACCACCTTTTCTCTCTTAACACAACTAATGGTTGTTTCAATGATATTCATTGAATATTAAACATCAATGAATTTAATAGCTTTCTTTCTTACCCAATTCATTTCCTTATAGTTTAGGATCTATTTATGGACTTTGCTCTTCAGAGGTGTTATTTTTGTACCAGTATAAATCTTTTAAAATATTAATTTCTCACAGACCTTTTACTATCTGGTAATAATTGTTATTCATAAAACTAGCATTTTTTTGTATTTTCTTAGATATTTTTACCTGATTTTTCCCCAAAATGAACCTGAGTTTCACCTTTTTTTTAAAGTTTACCCCCACCTATCAAAACCCATTAATATTTATGATTAGGATTTATTTGAATGTATAGTTAAATTTACAGAGAATCAGGAATTTTATATTATCCAATCTTCTCATCCAAGAGTAAGGTTTATCTTTCCATTTTAATCAAGTATTTCTTATATTATTTAGTAGAGTTTTCAATTGTGTGTGTTAAATGGCTTATGAATATCTTTGAGAAGACTGTTTCTCAATTTTCCCCCTTATCTGCCTTTTACTTATGCAATTTTCTCGTTTTTAAATCACCTGTGTTTAGGAATTGCTTTTTTTGTTGTTTATTTGTTTATCTTTGGATAGGGTTAACTGTGTGTTATAGGTAAAAAAAGGTGGGAGGAAATGAACTTTCACATCTCAGAAGCTTTGGTTCATATTTGTCTCATATATTATCTCTCTCCAAATTGTCATGTCTTTTGCTGGAGGCCTTTTCTCCCTTAAGTTAATGGTGTTCTTTCTTTCCTCATCCTTCACCATTGCAATCTTTGGAATGAACTGTAAGGTCAAGATTATATGAAATTTCTTGAGTCAGAGATGTTTTGTGAGGATGATATAGTTAATTTCTGCTCAAATGAAGGGCTAACATCTCTAAGGCTACTTGTTGCTTATCTCTCTCCTCATATTGAAGTAGTCTCTGGTTGCTCTCAGAAAATGAAGATGATATGCTGGTGTCATTTCCCTTTTACTTTGCTCCTCTTCTGTGTTCTGGAGCTATTTGTCTAAGGGATCATTCTTTGCTTCTATTATTGTCTGCAATAGCCTTAAATCAGATCATCTGGGTTTGAATACTTGGAATATGAGCCCCGCCTGAGATGGATGGAAGCAAGCATTAACTTAGAATCCTGCATTGTTTTATCCAAATTTCACTATAACTTCCAGATATTCTTTCCAGTGCATGCACTGGAGTTGTGGCTATTTCTTTGATTATTGAAAATTATTTACTCCTTGAATTTTTATTCAGATGAATATGATACAACAGCCTGGATTGAGAAACATAGGGAACATAAGGGGAATTTCTAAGAAGTGAATATATAGTATTCTCTAAATGTATCAACTTTAGAAAACTTTCTGCAGCACAACTACTAAAAGTTTTCCTAAGTTACTTATGTTCTAGTTAAGGTTGCTTTTGACCAACTACATAAGCTAGTCCAGAATTACCTTTAGGTAAAAACATCCTTTATCACTACTTTTCTTAACCTTTTTGAGAGAATCATAGATCCATAGAAAGTTGCAAAAATATTACAGGAATGTCCTGTGTACCCTTCACTCAACTTCCCATAATGGTAACATCTTATATGGCTATAGACCAATACTAGGACCAGGAAATTAAGACTGGTACAATCTATAAGCTTTATTCAGATCAAACTGGATTTTATATGCATTATTGTGTGTGTGTGTGTGTGTGTGTGTGTGTGTGTGTGTGTATAAGCAACTGCATTACACATATAGATTCTTGTAACTACTGTTACAATCAATATTAGAATAATCTCATTCCCACAAAGAAATTCCCTTTGAGTAACCTATCCTGCTCCTGTCTATAATTCCTGACAACCACCAACTTGTTCTCATTGTTTAAATGACAAAATCATACAGATGGTTATATAAATGGAATGGAATTATACACCATGTAAACTCTTCAGATCTATCTGATTTTGTGCAGTATAATAATCTTGAGGTCCACCCAAGTTGTACTTATATGCATACATTGTTCTTTTGATTGCTGAGTAATATATTCCATTTAATTAACCATTAATCTCCAATTATTTATAAGAATTAGACCCAGGCCTGTTCTTTCCCCCTTTTTAAAATCTGAAAATTTAATTTTATCAATAGTAATTATGTTTACTGTATGCAAGGTATATACATATTAGTACTAATGTAATCCTTAGTATGGCCCTATTAAGTAGATACCATTATTTTCTCTGTTTAACATGAGGAAACTGAAGTATTGAGAGTTTAAGTAATTGGCCTGAGCTCACACAGCTAGTAAGTGGCAAAACCAGGCTTTAAACTTGCAGCCTGGCTAGAGTCCATGTTCTTAAATGCTGTATTATACCAACTTTCTACTATTTTCTACTACCAAAAAAAGTTTCTTCCTTGTCCATACTCACATCTAGATAAGGCCAAGGGAAGCAGAAGTAAATATATATATATATATATATATATATAACAAACTGGAGACAAAGAGGCTCTATATACTACAGTTAAGAATCCCATCTTGTTTAGCAGTGTCTCTCTGAATCTACCTGTACCTCATATGTGAAGTAAGGGATAGTCTTCTGTGTAAAGGATAGTCCCCAGTTCATATCCATCATACCCAGGGTATGATAAATGACTTAGTTAACTTATACTCCAATTAAATGTGTGGTAATCTGTTACTATTGAAGATTTATTTTGGCTTGCCAAATTCATACATTTTTATTGTTCTCTGCCTTTCTGTAGTTAGCAGCAACAAATAGCCCTTAAATCCAGGGAAAAGAAACTGAAAAGCAATTTAGTATTAGCATACTTGAAGATAACTCAAAGAGTATTTACAAGAATTAGCCGTTGTAAGAAATATAAGTACAGATTGGAAGGATAATAGACTTGATATTGACTCCAAATTTTGACATTTATTGTGTGACATTATGCAAGTTACCTAATTCCTTTAATATTCACTTTCCATATCTATAAAATGGGACCATTACCTGCCTCACCCATGGAACTTTATAAAGCTTAAACAAGGTATTTTCAGGTCAAACCCAGCATATACTTGGGCATATAATAATCACTAAAATAATATTTTAACTTGGAATTATAGGTAAAATGTCGTGATACTAAAGATGTCTAAAATAGTATTAACTCACTCTGTCCTGTGTTGCTTCATGGGGAAAAAAATCCCCCATTTTCATGGATTTTATGTAACCATTCTGGTCCTTTCTTGTATTTTCTTACCTAAATCAATAGCTCTGCATTTATAACCTAGTAAACACTTTACAGCTTTTATTATTCCTATACCTTGAATCTCTCTCAAGGTCATTTAAAATTTTTATCCACTCCTCCAAAAAACCAATATTTTACCTAATCTGTTACCTGAACAAAAGTCTATAAAATACAGTGTTGATAGGATCTTTTCCAGAGCCCTAGACCACCATTTCTATATGTATCTAATTGATAGCACCAGTGAAATGAAAAGATAAGAATTCAAAAACTATTTTCAGTATAGAATGCTTTCCTTACAACCTCCTCTAGTTTTCAGGGTGCTACTAGGGAATACAGAGACAGGTCAATGATATTTTTGCTGGGTATTTTATTATATTTTATTTCAGTTTATTTATTTTATTGCAGTACTGGGGGTGGTCTACCATGGAGCAACATCCCCAGCCTTTTTATTTATTTAATTATTTATTATATTTTTATTGGTTCTTTTAAGTTACATGAAAGTAGAATTCATTTTGATATAATTATACAAACATGGAACATATTTTAATTAGGCTTTTCATTTTATATATATATATATATATATATTGAGACAGAGCCTTGCTGAATTGCCCATGCTGATCTCCAACTTGTGATCCTCCTTGCAACAGCCTCCCCAGCAGCTGGGATTACACATGTGTGTCACTCCCACTGGCACCATGGTTTCTGAAAATGAACTTTTGGATAGGAAATTAATTTTAAAAAATTGCTTGTAGAAATTTAAGAAAACACCATAAATTAAAGGAGATGAATGGCACACCAAATCGTACTTATTTAAAACATTTGCACAGTATCCAGTGAGAAATGAAATTTGAGGAAAGTAGAGACATTTTTTGTATTTTTGTTGTTGTTGTTGTTGTTTTGTAAACTATCACCACCACTTTTGCAACTTTGGGTAAAATGTCACAATATTAGAACTTCTGAAATTGTTATTAACTCATAGCAGCTTATCATTCCTTAAGCAAAAGAGTCCCTTTAATGCAACTAAAAAAACAAGGACTTTGAGTGTGGTGAGCCGCTTCTGCCGTTCGTGCAGACTACGGTCGCCATTACAAGATGGCGCTGGATCCGCTGTGGTCTGTGACAAACAACTCCTTATTTGGGAGAGTTGGCGCATGATTTTTCACCACCCTATGAGAAAGCTCCACATGGCAGCTTTGCATTGGGGCTTGAGATGCTTTATTAAGGCTGGGAGGGGCATCCGGGGGGAAGAAGAAGAACTATCAAGGGCCTGAATAAACTGCTGAAAGAAGATTCCTGAGTTGCGTCTTCCTTGCGGGCAAGGGATCGCGACATTTGAGAATAAGTTACATTGCTTATAATTATTCAGGTATACTTCAGCTTTTAATAAAATTAATCAGACTTAGAATTAAAGGACAGATTTAAAAAACAGTTCGTAAGAATAAATAAATCACTTTTGTGTATCATTTTATATTTTATTTTATTTTATTTTTTTATTGGTTGTTCAAAACATTACAAAGCTCATGATATATCATCTTTCATACATTTGACTCAATTGGGTTATGAACTCCCATTTTTACCCCAAATACAAATTGCAGAATCACATCGGTTACACACTCACATTTTTACATAATGGCATATTAGTGACTGTTGTATTCTGCTACCTTTCCTATCCACTACTATCCCCCCTCCCCTCCCCTCCCATCTTCCCTCTCTACCTCATCTGCTGTTGTTCAATTCTCTCTCTTGTTTCCCCCCCGTTTCCCCTCACAACCTCTTATATGTAATTTTGTGTAACATTGAGGGTCTCCTACCATTTCCATATGCTTTCCCTTCTCTCTCCCTTTCT
>NW_026000250.1:390540-404027 GCF_001458135.2 Marmota marmota marmota
TTAAGTTGTCCTGCATTGTTTGTACTCCTTTTTTCCCTTGTTTTTTCATGATGTTCACGTTACTTTCCAGCTCTATTTGATTGTTGTGTTTCTGCTCTCTTCTCTAGATTTGTTTTGGTTTTGTATATCTCTGTTGTCTCTCCTTTGTGTTGGTAGACTATGCCTGCTAAAGTGGATTCCGCTGGGAAGGAATTCCGAGGGCCGAGCTCCAGTGACGTCACCTCTCTGCTATGGCAGGCCCCAGGCTCCTTGCCGGGGTGTCCAAATGGGGGGGGCTGGGACTGGACTGTCTCTGGTTGGTTTCAGCTCCCGGTGGCTGGCAGGCGGGCGATCTCTAGCCACCCAGTCGTGAGGGCCTGGCCTCTAGTCCCCTGGTTTCTCCTGCTAGTCCTGGTTTCTCCTGCTAGACCAGATTTCCCCTGAGTGATGCCTCTCGGCAGTTCAAACTGTACTCTGGGCCTGCCATTTGTTGGGTGTGGAGGGTGGCTATAGGGAACCCCGGCACTCTATTGTTTTGATTTTTTCTGCTTGCCCCTCCCCCAGCGCTGGCAAGACAGGTTTCATTTTCGCAGCTGATGGTAGGGGGAGTTGAAGGTCAGGTGTCTCTAGTTTTCCCCGCGTCTTTATGCAGGCTCGCTCTGATAATCCCTCCCTCGGAAAGCCTAGGAGAGATTTGATGCGAATTCCCTGCTGTATGGGAGATGAACTGAGTAACACACACCTGTTTTATTGTTGCGATCTATTGGAGAGTGGCGGTGGTTACTTCAGCTCTCCAAGATGGTGGCCGCTGGTTTCCTTGGTGGAGTTTCCGTTGTGGGGGATAGAACTGTACCGCTTCCTTCGCCGACTGAAATCCGAACTCAGCCCGGGGCTCAGTGAGGGCTCAGCCGGCAGGATTCCACAGAATCCGCAACAACGTTTCTCCCTGCTTGCTGGTCACTTCTCGGCGGTGCCCCTCTGTCTGTAGCCGCTGGGCGGGCCGCACAGATCAGTCAGCCCGGATCTCTGGTCGCACAGTTGGCTCGTGTTTGAGACTCAATTACCTACCGGACCTCGGTGCTGGAAATCCTTCCTCTAGGTTTCGGTGCACCCCCATTTTGCTGTAAGTTCCTAACAAGATAGTTTTTTGTCATTCTAACTCGTTATTCACCTGCGCAGTGGTGCGGCACATGGGGTGTGATGCACTCTATTCGCGGCCATCTTGGAGTCCATCTTATTTTTTCTTTTATTTATTTTTTTACTGACTTTAGGGTGCAAAATAAAGCATTTCAATAATTATAATATACTTTTAAATATTGGAAGAATTGGATTTTTATAGCATAATAACTGTGTCAGCAGGTTGCCAATTAATTGAAATTCTTTTTTGAAAAGAGTACAGCTGTATTTAATTGGCTGAAGGCTAGAGAAAGAAGATAGCTATTTTATAACATCTGTATAGATGATAAAGCTTTAAGGAAGTGAATTCTGACTTTTTGCAATTTGTAGTAAAGGAGTAATCTCTAAGTAGCACATTGGAGAGCATCACAAAATTTCCCTAGTTTAGATAAATTGTTGTTTGATTTTCTAAACAGTTTTGGAAATAAGGTCTTTTCACATGTTCTGTTTAGGTTTATTTAGTTTGTATTATTAAGTATCAACACAAATATAGTTAGTAGTGGTTGAATAACTTTATAAGACCCAACAAAACAAATGCTATGTAGTAAGGTGTAAGTTTGAAGAAATATTAATCCAGCAGTGTGATTTTTATTCCAAGAGATTTTCTTTTTTAATGTTAATTTTTTTATTTCATTTACTAACACATATTAATTGTACATATAAATGTAATCTAGTGTGATATTTCCATATATGTATACAGCATGCATTAAATGCATTAATCCCATTCAGCCATGCCACACACACATTCCCCCATCCCCAATAAACACTATATTACTTTCAAGTCCATTTTTTTCTTTTAAGTTTCTAAAAAAGAAAAATAATATGTGGCACTTGTATCTCAATGTACAGCTAATTTCATTTAACATAATGAAATCTAATTCATCCATGTTTCTGGAAATGATAAAATTTCATTGTTTTATGCCTGAATTATACTCCATACTGTGTGTATGTGTGTGTGTGTGTGTGTGTATTGTTAATATAATTTTTTATTCATTTATCTGTTGAACAGCACCTAGACTGTTGCCATGTCTTACTTACTATGAATATTGCCATGATAAACATGGGCATGTGGGTATCTGCTGATTTCATTTCCTTTGGATATGTACCTAGAAGTGGAATAACCAAATCATATAACAGATCTTTTTAGTTTTTTGAGGAATCATCATATAGTTCTCTATAATGGCTATAGTAATTTACATTGCCATCAGCAGTACACAAATGATATATCCTCACTATCATTTGTTATTTTATTTATAAAAGCCATTCTAACTTGTGTGAGATAATAATTCACTGTAGTTTTTATTTGCGTTTCCCTGAGAGCTAATGATCTTGAGTGTTTTTTCATATTGTTTTTGGCCATTAGTATATTATTCTTTTAAAAAGTGTCTATCCAGATCATTTGCCTATTTTAATTACTTGTTTTTTAAACCTCAATTATTGTATTTATATTATAAATTGAAAATTCTAGAGATCAAGAGGTCTTATGAAACAAAAAGAATATTTATTGAGTCATAACAAATGCTAGCCAGAAAGAAAGGATTTGTCCTGGGATCTATTCACTAAACCACCAGCAACATTACTAGGTAGCAGTTGGAAACATGTTCAACAGATATAGAAGTCAGATTATATTGTAATGAAAATTTGGAGAAAAGAAAACAAATTTCTTACATTGAATCTATATTGACTATGGATAGAGAGGGTGGACAACAAGAATCTTGGTAAAGTTTTGGGATAGAGGGATGGTCTAAAAGGAGAAATACTTGTTATTTATTTGGGTTATAAGTATAATTTCGTAAAACTACCTAGCCTTTCTTTAAAATACCTTTATTTTATTTGTTTATTTTTATGTGGTACTGTGGATTGAACCCAGGGCCTCACATGTTCAAGGCAAGCACTCTACTACTGATCCCCAGCCCTAGCCCCTATAAGCATAATTTGATGATGCCTCCATGGTCTACCCCTGGAGGGTTCAACATAAGCTAAGGAATGTGGAGCAGTATTGTTTTGGTCATCCATCTTCTGGCCTGGAACTAAATTTAGGACACCTCATAATGCTTTAATTCTATAAATATATGAAAAGAGACTACTTAGTTATTTTATTTGAAGCAGAACACTTATTTAATACTGAGTGTAACTCAAATCTCTGCATTGTTCTAATGTGAATCTTTGTTGATACAAAATTGTGTAAAGTATAGTTGAACCAAATTTTTGTTACTCAGGGCAGATTAATATATTTCCATCCACTCCAAAAATACATTAAGTGCTTTTGAAAAAAATTTACTGAAACTTAGGATGTTTGAGGTTCTTTATTTGGCCTGTCTTCTGTTGCTTTGTGATAGTTTTCTCTCACCTAAAGAAAGGTAGAAGAAAGAAAACTGGGTGACAATTCTTAATTTTAGGACCTCTTCTGATATTGTCAGTTAAAGACCATATAACATCACTCACAAAAAATGTATAAGATGAATAACAAACTTAGGAGAAAACTGTTTATAAAAGAAAAGAATAGAGTTGGGCATGGTTGTGCATGCCTGTAATCATAGCGGCTTGGGGAGCAGAGGCAGGAGGATTAAAAGTTCAAAGCCAGCCTCTGCAAAAGTGAGGTGCTAAGCAACTCAGTGAGACCCCATCTCTAATAAAATACAAAATAGAGCTGGGAATGTGGCCCAGTGGTCAAGTGCCCCTGGTACCACCAAAAAAAAAGAAAAGAATGGGCAATTCAGAATATAATCATGTAATAAATATGTGAAATGCTCACCTTAGGTAGTAATTAAAAATATAAAATTCAAATGACAAGAGATACCGTTATTCACTTCTTTGCTGATAAAATTTAAATAGCAAATTTTCATCATTGTTCCATCATATGGAAAGAATGTACTGTCACATACTGCAAGTGGAAAGATAAAACATTAATCATATTCTGTAGTATTTTTTGGTAACACTTAACAAAACATTGAATCATTAAATGTGTACATACTCTGATCCAGCCAATCTTCAGGGAATTTTTTCCTAAGGAAATAGTAGTGAGTGAAAGAAATTACAATGGTGTTCATTTCAGTGTTGTTTATAGTAGTAAAATATTAGAAATAATTTAAATGTCCAATAATATGTTAGTTTATAAGTTATGGTTTATTCATAAGTTTGGAAAAGATGAAGCCATTTAAAGTAATAATATAGATCTATACTAATTTTTTTAACATTTCTGACCTACAATGGCCACTTTTCCCTTTAATACCTATATAAACTGTAGTCAGCCTCCCTCCCTCCAGGTCACCTAAGTAACCTGACCAAGTAGCATACTCTCAGCCTCATTTCTTTTTCCATGTTTTTCTGAGAAACTGTATAGAATGCTTGGTTATATATTCCAAAAATGTCTATATGTCTCTTATTGGTTTTTGCTTAGGACAGATGCTTTAGACTTATCTACTGGTCATATTATATATCACACAAACAATTTTCCAAGCTGCTGTCACCTCAATTCACATTACACTAAGAATTAACCCATCACAGTAAGACATAATTCTTCCAATCATAGATTATATTTGCCAGGTTATTCCTAACAATTTTTTATTAATGATTTTGGGATGGTGAAGGAAATTACCAGACAGAAAAAGGAAAGTTCAAAATTGGCTATCAGAGATCTATTGTGTATGACTCTGAACAGGGATCCCTCAATGGCAGTCCTATCCAATGCCATTTATGTTGTAAATACCAACTTATTTCCCACATTGTGAATCCCCATGATCCCCTCCTTCTTTAAAAGCGGTCAGGGTTACCCTTATTTCTTGGAGATTAATTCAGGTGCTTTAGACTTTTCTCCACTTTTCAAGTCAAAGGCTGTTTTCCCAATGAGAAACCTGAAATATGCTTTTTCTTCAGCAGCAATCCCACATTTGCCACAGCAAATCTAACCACTGTGTTATAGATAAATCAATTGCAGTAGTAAAATTCTCCTCAGTTTGCATTATTCAGATATGGAGCATATGATTTTCCTTCTGTGAGCCAACAATAGGGCATAAATAATTTTTTCAACTGTCTATTTCTCTTTGTCTCTGTTTCATTTTGCATCTCTCATTTTTCCTAGTGCTCTGTTCTCTCTAGCTTTATCTACCTTCACTCTTGAAATAACTACTTTTCATAAAGATACAAAATAAGTTAACAACAGCACCCTCACTTGCAGACAGAGCCTTAAAAAGTCCAAATATACCAATTATAGAAATCAAAGTAGAATAAATTTTGAGATTGAACACAATTCATACCTTTTTATGTTCTGCACAATTAAGACTTTAAGTTTTTTTGTTAGTAATTAGGTATGCTTTTTTTTTCAGTTGCTAAGTCTCTAAAACAAGGTTATAACTTACAACTTTAAATAATACTGAAGTATAGAGCCAAAGGAAATGAAGTCAGCACATCAAAAAGTCACCTACACTCCCATTTTTATTGCAGCACTAGTCACAATAGCCAGCACAAGGATAAAGAAATTGTGATATATATATATGTGATATATATATATATATATATAAATTGTGATATATATATATATATATATATATATATATATACACACACACACACACACACACACACAAAGGAATACTATTTAGCCATAAAAAGAACAAAACTATGTTTTTCTAATAGCAAGGATGGAACTGGAGATCATTAAGATAATTGAAGTAAGCTAGGAACAGAAAGACAAGTACTGTGTGATCTCACTCATTTGTAAAATCTAAAACAAAACAAAACAACAAAAAAAACAATCTCAGAGAAGTTGACAATAGAATAGTGACTGCCAGAGACTGGGGAAAGTAGGGAGAAGAGGGGATGGGAGAGGATGATCATGGGTATAATGTTGTAGTAAGGAGGAAGAGGTTCTGGTGTTATATGACACATGAGAGTACATATAATTATCAATAATGCATTATGTATCTCAAAATAGTTAGATGAAAAGATTTTTAATATACTTACATAGAGATATGATTAAAGTTTAAGGTGATGGATGTGCTAATTACTGAGTTGATTACTACCCAATATGTACATGAATGAAAACATCAAGTTTCACCTCATAAATATGTACAAACATGATGTATTGATAAAAATAACAAACAAAAATAATATTGGAGTGAAAATAACCAGTACTTTTCCATTCACCCTTATTCTTCTCCATAAGACCATTGAGGAAAAAATCAAGTTTTCACCCATCTCCAATCTACAAAAGTAATTAAATTATTTTGCTATTCTGTTCTTTGAAAAATAAAACTTCTTTGAGATACAATTCACAAACATTACAATTTATCTTTAAGGTGTAAAATTAAATTGTTTTTAGTATATTTACAGAGTATGCACCCATCATTACATTTTTGTCACCTGATGAAGAAATCTTGTACTCATTAATAGTCACTCCCTCTTCTCCCCAACCTTCCCCTTACTAGTCTTCCCACATTTAGACATCCATTAATCTACTTCTTGTCTCTATAGATTTGCCTATTCTGAACATTTCATATAAATGAAATTATATATTTTTTGTACTGGGTTCTTTTGGTCAAAATATTTCAGGTTTCATCTTTATTATAACATGCATCAAGACCTCATTAATTCTAAGGGCCAAATAATGTTCCATTGTATTTGTATATCTTCTATTGTTTATCCGTTCACCAACTGATAACATTTAGGTTGTTTTCACTTTTTTGGTCTTAATAAATTTTTACAACCTGTGCCTCAGATAGAGCATTAATCCCCAGGTGATACAAAGAACTAAAAACTTAATACCAGAAAAATAAATTACCAAATCAATAAATGAGCAAAGGAACTGAAAAAAAACTTCACAGAAGAAAAAGTACAAATAGTCAAAAATATATGAAAAAATATGATAATCAGGCTTTTTTTTCACAATCAATCTGCTAAAGTTGCTTTTGGAAACACCAAAGATCCTGGAAGTACCAAATCACATAACAATTTTCTGATCTATAGAAGTTGACACCTTTAATCGTTCTCTTCTTGAATGTCTTGCCTTCCTTTGGGTCAGATTACAGGAATATTATTCCTGCTTCTTTTAACTCTCAGGCTGCTTATTACAATTTTTTTTTGTATGCTTCCCTCCATTGGGTTTGCTAGCAATGTTCCTGAAAGCTATTATAAGTCCATTTGTGTTCGATTTACTCTCATGGATTATGTCATCTATACATCTATCCTTTTTTTCTTTAAATTTTCTTTTAATATTGTTTTAGTTGTCAATGGACCTTTATTTTATTTATTTATATGTGGTGTTGAGAATCAAACCCAGGGCCTCACACATGCTAGGCAAGTACTCTACCACTGAGCCATAGCGCCAGCTCTCTACACACTTATCTTAATCTGTAACATAAATGGTAATGAATCTGAAATATAGACCTTTGTTCATAATGTCTAGATTTTTTGTGGTACTGGAGATTTAACCAAGAAGCACTCTGCCACTGTGCTTTTAAAGTCGGGGTCTCAGCTTAGTTGCCAAACCTAGCCTCAAATTTGTGATCAACTGTCTCAGTCTCCCAAGTTTCTGGGATCACCGGTATGGGCCACAATGCCTGGCTCAAAAAATATGTTTTCATTGGTGTTACAAAAAATTCATCCATTGCAAGAAATTGGAAAATAGAGAAAATTGAAACAGAGAAAATATATATACTTCTATCAGCCAGCCACAACCACTATTAATTTTTGGTGCTTTGCTTTTAAAGATTCTTTATCAGTGTATGTTTTTAGATAGTTTTTAATCACAATGTATACATATTGTTTTAAGTTGCATAAAGCCAGCAGGCTTGTTCTTGAAGTTCTGTCACAGAGTTATGTTCAAATGAACTTTAGTCTAACTCTAAAAGTAGAAATTTGCAGATTTTCTTTCAGTGGTAACACAACACTGAAGTTGAGTCCAAGCCACAGCACAGCTTCTGAAATTCCTCTTCAAACCTCTTCCTTTTAAGTGCCTTCCACTACTCTTCACTCTCTTTTCCTCTTTGATGCCAAGGAACTACAAATGGCCCTTTGTCCAAAGATTCTGCATATAACACACTTCCTTCTATTATTTTTATGTTTGTTTATATAAATTAGTAGTTCTAGCATTCTACCCAAGTCTGGAGAATAACAGCCTCCAATTTGTTACAATGCTGCATCCTTATGTCATATAATATTTTAAGACATCATAAACATAATTCTTGGAACAATTTTTATACATTACCAAATTGATCATGTAACTTCCCAGCTTAAAATCTCTCATTGTCTACTTCATACCCACCCCTGATTGCCTTAATAGTAGATTTCAGACTTTTGACTTATAGTATTAAGACCTTTGTGACATAAAGAAAATGGTGCCTAGTGTTTAGGTTTACCTTTCCTCTTCACAATCTGGCTCTTGTCCATACCTCTGGCATTATTTTCCCTCTGCCCAAACCTTGTAGCTTAGTAGTTCTGAACTGCTGGGCATTTCTTAGAAAGTGCTGTGTTTCCTTTGCATCTAGTAGTTTTGTAATACCTTTTGGATACTTTTCATTTTCCTTGTTTCCAACTGGACTTCCCATCCCATCAACTCATCTATTAGGATTCAGCAGAAATATTACTGTTCCCAGAAATCCACCTCTTATCACTAGCTGCTTGCCATAATTATAATGGGCCATCATGTAGTTATTAAAAGTTATATTGTTAAACATTTGTAATCATGAAAGAAATCTCCATAGTGAAATTCTAAGCAAGAACAACTACAAAAAGTGTTATGCAGAATCATACCACTAATATTATCCTAATTTGTAGATAGGATACAAATATATCAAAATATTACATGGGATTTTCTCTGGATAGTGTAATATTGAGTATTTTTATTTTTCTTTATATTTCTTATAAATTCCCAAAGTTTAGACGGTGATCATGTTTTAAGAAAATATATTTTAAAAGTCTTGCATACTTCACCCAGCAGAGTATTATAGGGTCCACATCTTATTCATCTTTTGATCTCTAGCAGCAACTGTCTCAGGTCCTGGCAAAGAATAGCAACAGACAGAAAATTTTAGAAAGAAGATAAACATTTTTCTTATTTTGGGGAGTTGCTTAAGTAAGTTTTACTAAGAATTTATGACCCACATAAATGTTTGAGGTAACAAAAATTGATCTTATGTAACCTCATCTATATCTTATTAAACTGAACTTTTGATGCTGAGACATGCAGATAATAAGAGGACCATTTCATATTGAGGGCTTGCTTGTATGAAGACAAAGCACTGCATCATGGTTATGAATGTAGAATGAATCTGTTAAGATCTGTCATGTTGTGTGAGCTAAGATTAATTGGTTTCATTGACAAGTATATTGGTCTGGTCGTTTATGATGGTGTTGGCTGTAAAGGAGATGGCTGTCAAATTAAAGAGCCATGACAGGAAAGTAGAACCACTTTAAAAAATGTAATCTTGTTGCTTTCATTGCTTATAGATGAAGGCATGATTGATTATTCAATTTTGATTTTAAATCACATCTAAAATGTTTTCATTGACAGCCATTTCATAAACCCTGTGACATTTGTTACATTTGATTCCATTCCAAATTCTTAAATAGTCATGTCCTTTTTATTATTTTAATTAAAAAATTGGTTAGACAAGTACTGTGTTAACTTATCCTCACTGTAAAATATTCAAATGATTCAAAAGTCTATAGAGTAAAATGTGAGTTTTTCCTCTTTACTGCCTAGTCCCACTTGCCCTACTTTTCCAAATGCCTGATTTATTCTAAGAGGTAGCTATTAGAAGAAATTGTATCCTTTCAAAGTTTTCCATTATAACTACATACCATATAGAAGCACAAATCATATATACACATATCTGTCTATCTTTACCTATACACACACACATATACACACACAAATATCTGTATATATGTGTCTCCTTCATTCATGGAAACATCTAGTGCATAGTGTTCTACAACTTAGTTTTCTATTAATATTTTTCCATGTCAATACAAATAGATTTACTTTTACTTTTTCTCTAACGACTAATACCAATGTACCACTGTTCACTAAGGAATTCCCTTTCTAAAGGACATTTAAATTTTGTTCTTGCTGTTGTTTGCTTATTTATGATTTCGTACAAAGAATGTTTTCCCACAGTGAACATACTTATTAATGTTTCTTTGGGCACAAGTACAAATATTTCTTTAAAAAATAACAACTTAAAAGAGTGAAATTGCTGGGCTCACTTTTAATTTTAATTTTAAAAGATACTGCCAAATTGCTTTCCAAAATCATACCCCAACGATTAGTTTATGAAAATACCCATCTCTGCACAACCTGGCCAACTGTAGATATTATTACAATGTACCAATCAGTCGGAAAGAAAAAATCACCATCTTATTATAGTTCTCATTTCCCTTGATTACTAGTAAGAGTGAGCATTTTCCTTATCTTTAGTGACCAACTGTATTTCTTCATAGTCTGCTTATCCATGTGGTTTGCTCATAATTTTTCTTGAATTGTTTTTCCCTCATCAGTTTGTAGGTACTTACTTCATAATTTAGGGTATCAATCTTAAGTTTAAGTGTTATATTTATATTGAAAATGATTTTGCCAAAACATTCACTTGTCTTTTCTTTCACCATCTCCAATATTACATTCTATTCTCTTCTTGCCTGTATGGTTTCAAACCAGTTCACTGTAATTCTTATCTTTGTTCCACTAAGGTGTATGTCTGCTCCCTCGTCAACTTTCTTCAAGACTTTTTCTCTGTTTTTACTTTTCTTTGATATCATTATGATATGTCTAGGTGTAGATTTATTTATTTTTGTATTTATGCTGCTTGGTGTTCCTGAAATTCCTGAATTTCTGGATCTTTGGTTTAATATCCATCATTAATATTGTAAATGTTTCTCGGCCATGGCCACTTCATGTACTTTCTGTCCTATTCTCTTTCCCTGACACTTACAACCCAATTATGCATATATTAAACTTTTTACAGTTGCCCCAAAGCTCTTTGATGTTTTGTTTTTTCTTTTTTTTTTTCAAATCTTTGTTTATGATTTTTGAGATATATCATCAAGATCACTTATTCTTTCTTTGGTCATGCCCAGTCTACTGATAAGTTGGATAAAAACATTCTTTATTTCTGTTGTGGGGTTTTTTTTGTCATTTTTTGTTTGTTTGCTTGTTTTGTTTTGTACCGAGGATTGATTGAACCCTCTGGTGCTTTATCACTGAGCTATATCTCTAGTTGTATTAGTTAGGATTTGCCACAGAAACAGAATAAAATTATGGAATATAGAAAGGGATTTGTTATAGGGAATTAGAGGCTGGAAAGCCCAAAATCTTCAGCTAGAAACACAGGAGAGCCTATGTTGAAATTTCAGTTCAATATTCAGCAGGCTGGAGACTCAGGAGATCTGATGCCCCAGTTAAAGTCTGAAGTCCATCTACTACACCATATTGTAGATGTTGTAGATGAAACCCAAAAGTATTCTGCTGGAGAATGCTCTCTTGGTCATGGAAGCCCAGTCTTTATGTTCTATTCATGCCTTCAATTGGTTGGATGAGGCCCATTTGAACTATGGAAGTCAATTCTACTATAGTCTGCCAGTGTAAATTCTAGTCTCATGTTCAAACAGACTTACAGAAACATCTGAATGATGTTTGTCCAAATATTTGGTCACTCTTTGGCCCAGCTACATCGATACATTATATGAATTCCTTCATGGCTTGCTATGTGTTGTTTAAAATGGTTTTGCAATTCATCTATATGAATACATGTAGAAGTAGCTCATATTCACTATTTAACTTTTTGGATATGCCACAATTTTTATATTTCATTGTTGATGAGCATTTAGATTGTCTCATATATTTATGTAAGCAAAGTAAGAGACATTTTCTCTTGATGTACAAGAGATTTGTTTTTGCAATTCTGGGGACTGAACCCACGTCCTTGCATGTGTTACCATTCTACTACTGAACTACTTCTTTATCCCTACAAAAATTGTTAAGGTTTATCCATGAGAGGAAATGGTGAGTTATAATAGGAACACCTATTCAACTTACTACATAATTCCAAACTGTGTTTCAAAGTAATTTCAAGTAAATGTTCATATCTGGTTGGACACATGCCTCCCACTTTTTCTTATTTCTGGTTCTTTGCTCATCCACATATTTTCCAAGATCAACATCTCAAATGCCAAAAAATCATTTATTCTTCTTGTTACACGTTCTAACTTTGTGCTTTGCCTAAGAAAACCTTTCATATATCAAAATTATAAACAGATTTGTACATTTATTCTAATACATTTTGCTTTTTAGATGTTAACTTTTAACCCCATCATAAAGATACTTTTTTTCTTGATGTAAATTTGGGGTTGATTTTTTTAAAATCATCATCCAATTGCCCCAGTAGTTTATTGAATATACATTATTTTACATACATCCATACACATACATACATATATGAATAACTCCTTTTCTCATATACTCAATTATATAAAAATAAATCTTTCTGTTAGACTGTTTTTCTGTGTTGTTCCAGGACTATATTATTTTACTTCCTAATACCTTTATTGTATTTTATGGTTATTGGAAGGTTATCTTGGTTTTCCTGTGGCTTCTGTAATGTTGCACCATAAACTGGGTAGCTTCAAAACAGAAATATATTCTCTCACATTTCTAAAGTCCAAAAATGTAAAATCCTTGGGCCTGTGGACCACATTCCTGTCAGACACTATAGAGGATTTTTTTCCCTTGAATCTTCCTGCTTCCAGACTTTCCTTGGCTTGTGGCTACGTCAGTCTGATATCTGTCTCCATCTTTACCTGCCTTCTCCTCTTCTGTTTGTATAATTTTCCTCTACCTCACAAATTAGAAGGATATTTGTCATTGGATTTCCGGTCCACCCACCTAACATAATATAACCTCATCTCATGATCTTTAATTGAATTACATCTGAAAAGATACTTTTGTTCAAATAAAGTAACATTCATAGTTCTGGATAATAAGATATAGATATATGTTTTGGAGCTATTATTCAACCCCTAAAATGACACTATTAGGTAAAATCCATGAAATTATAGTTTTACTAGAATATAACTTTTATTTATTTATTTATTTATTTTTATATTTTTTATTGGTTGTTCAAAACATTACAAAGCTCATGATATATCATCTTTCATACATTTGACTCAATTGGGTTATGAACTCCCATTTTTACCCCAAATACAAATTGCAGAATCACATCGGTTACACACTCACATTTTTACATAATGGCATATTAGTGACTGTTGTATTCTGCTACCTTTCCTATCCACTACTATCTCCCCTCCCCTCCCCTCCCATCTTCCCTCTCTACCTCATCTGC
>NW_026000250.1:407825-412723 GCF_001458135.2 Marmota marmota marmota
TGTACTCTGGGCCTGCCATTTGTTGGGCGTGGAGGGTGGCTATTGAGAACCCCCCTGCACTCTATTGTTTTGATTTTTTCCGCTTGCCCCTCCCCCCGCGCTGGCAATACAGGTTTCGTTTTCCCTGCTGATGGGAGGGGGTCTAGTTCTCCCTGCGTCTTTATGCAGGCTTGCTCTGATAATCCCTCCCCCGGAGAGCCTAGGAGAGATTTTATGCGAATTCCCCGCTGTATGGGAGATGAGCTGAGTAACACGCACCTGTTTTATTGTTGCAATCTGTCAGAGAGTGGCGGTGGTTACTTCAGCTCTCCAAGATGGTGGCCGCTGGTTTCCTTGGTGGAGTTTCCGTTGTGGGGTATAGAGCTGTCCCGCTTCTTTCTCCGTCTGACATCCCGAACTCAGCCCGGGGCTCCGTGAGTGCTCAGGCAGCAGGATTCCACAGAATCTGCAGGAATCTCCCTGCTTTCTGGTCGCTTCTTGGCGGCTCCCCACCGTCCGTAGCCGCGGGGCGGGCCGCACGGATCAGTCAGCCCCGATCTCCGATCTCACAGTTGGCTCGTGTATGAGACTCAATTACTGGACCTTGGTGCTGGAAACCCTTCCTCTAGGTTTTGGTACACCCCCATTTTGCTGTAAGTTCCTCACAAGATAGTTTTTTATCGTTCTAACTCGTTATTCACCTGCACAGTGGCGCGGTACACGGGGTGTGATGCACTCTATTCGCGGCCATATTGGGACCCACTTCTCCATTTTTGAGTAACTTTGATTTTTAAAACTCCATAATCAGAGTTTTAGAAATGAAAGCTCAATACCTTACCTCAACATTCAATTATGTTTTAAAAATTAATTTTTGTAGGATAGTAAGAATTGAACTCAGGGACACTAGATCACTGAGCCATGTCTCTAGCTCTGTTTTGTATTTTATTTAGAGACAGGGTCTCACTGAGTTCATTTTTTTGAGGTTGGCTTTGAACTTGTGCTCCTCCTGCCTCAGCTTCTCAAGTTACTTGGATTACAGGCATATGTCACTGCACCTGGAAAAAAAACTTCTTGTGTATATTTCATTCATTTTCTCTCCTAGATAAATTTGAGAATATATTGGTGAAGTTTCTTAAAATATTTTGACATGGATAATTGGTTGTGATGACATTTAAATTGTAGGTAATTTGAGAGATTTAGCTTTATATTACTGAGTTTTCCATCCAGGAATGTGCTATATCTCTCCATATTTTCTGGAGTTCTTTTCATTTATTAGAAGATACCTATTATTTTCTTCTTGTATATTCATATATTTATTTTTACTTACAAACTTATTTTTAAGATTCAGTGTGCTAGTTATAATGTTTTTTTATGGCAGTGGAATTATGAAATTGGTTATTCTTGGCATATAGGAAAGCTATTAAAATTTCATACTTTTTTTCAAAAAAGTTTTTATATATTTCCAATTGCTCCTTAACTATTCCACTGAAAATCATGAATTTTCTGAGAAGATTAACATGATATCTGCAAATGAGTTTGGTGTCTTCCTTTTAAATACTTATAAACCATAAACTCCTTTTTTCTCATGGATTGTATTAGCTCCTCTACCATGTCAAATAAACTGGACATGGGAAACATAATTGTGTTGTTTGTAATATTAATAGGAATATATTTAATATATGATCAGTAGTAGCTTACTATTATGTTACCATTAATATGCCCTTAACATATTGTTAGTAATAATAATTTAGTACTGGTTTCTTGAGTGTTGTATGTTATTATCCAACCTCATCTGCAAAATGGCACTAAATTTATTAATTCTGTTTTCTTGAATTATTTGATACATCACACACTCCAGCTGAATTTCTTTAGGACCACAGACAGTTAAGAGTTTACTTTATTCCCTTTAAGAAATGATATACAGTCATACCTTGTCCTATACAGAGTGTTAGGGAGATATAAGGAAAGGTTTGTTGTAACTGGGGTTTCTGAGTGATTGGTAACTAGTAGTAGGATTCAGTGCTACATGACTGAGATGTTAATTTCCATGAAAATAAGATTTTATTGTTAGACTACCTCTGATTGCCCTTGATTCTACTTCTCATATTTCAAACAAAAATCATTTTCCTCTTAGAACCTCAGGCATTCTCTCAATGCCATTTCTGACAAGTCCCATAATACCAAATATGATACTAAAATAATAATATATGTAGCCACTGAATTTTATATTCCCTTGACATAGGGTCATCTTCATGACTTGAAGGCTCTAGCACAGGAAATTGCATGCAATAAATATTTGTTGTGCTTAAATATGGCCTTTTGGATAGTTGTAACCCAATTGTCAGATGGGGTCACTTTGCCCATTAAACACAGATAAGATCAGTTTGTATATCATTTGCTTGTATTGTAGAAACTCTAATGCTCTTGCCAATAGTTTTTTATAAATTCTGGAGGCTTATATTTTTTCCATTCAATTCTGACTGATTTGTAACTTCTGATGCGTTCTTAGTTTCCATTCTGTGTCTTCCTTTAGTTCTCCCTGGCATTGTCTTGAATGTAGGGTGTACTGGTTCTGTATAAGTAATCCCATCTCCAAATAACATTTGCATGAAATAACTATGTGTCATAGACTATTATTAAAGATTCAGAACTGTTGTTGTTATACTGCACTAAATGGCAACTAATTTAAAATTGAGTATTATTTTGCATATTCTTTAAAAAGTCCTTGACCATTTCTGTCAGTTCAAGCACAAACCTTCTATAATACTCTCTGACCAATTTTTTGTCTTTCACATTCCTTTCCTTTTCCTCATTCTTCTACTCTTCCTTCCTCTCCTCTAATTTTGTTAATATATTACTTATAACAGCTGAAAAACAGCTGAAAATTTCTTCCCAACAATTATCAGGATCTTTAGAGACTTGTAGAGACTTCAGTGAATTATTTTATGCAAAGGTGATGTGGTTCAGAAGAATTATTAATAACTAAATTCACATGAATCTGACATATTCAAAATGCCAATTTAAATATTTCTAACAGGGTTGGAATTGTGGCTCAGTGGTAGAGCGCTTGCCTAGCATGTGTGAGGCACTGGGTTTGATTCCTGACACCACATGAAAATAAAAATAAAATAAAATAAAATAAAGGTATTGTGTCCACCTACAATAAAAAAAATATTAATAAATAAATAAATATTTCGAACAGGAGATGTGTATACCTTTTTAGTGATCCAAGAATGTGTTCTGAATCTCACATAAAGTTTCACTGGCTCCACAAGTTATACTTACACATGCCTCTCATTACTAAATTTCAAATATAATTTTCTATCTGGAAGCTCAATTTGAATTGTTTCTTTTAAAATCATAATATAGTTGCAGATTAATCCTAATTTGTAGTAAAGTAAGTTCAAGTCAGACAAAGGATAATTTATGTTGTATATTACATAGAAAGCCCTTCTTATCTTGACCCTAGATTTGGAATCCATATTTTTTCATAAAGCCCAAATCATCCTATTTATCAACTTCAATGAACCTAAACTACTAATATTCAAAATTCAAGTTTTTTTTTTATTTGTTTGTTTCTGTTTTTGAATTTAGAATTGGTTGTTCTCTGAAAGTTAAAAGGCCAGGGAAAACTGTCAGATATACTTTTCATGTGATTTTGTCTGTCAAGTACATATAAGGTATTTGGTATTAGACAAGTACAGAATAAAATTAATAAGACATGATTCTTACCTTTGACAAACTTCTAGCTTAAAGACATTCAATGAAAGGACATGTAAGAAATAGTCCTTGTTCTTTGAAGATCAGAGTTTCCATTCTTTTTAATCATGAACTTTCACATTTGTTAAGTAATACTTAGAGTGAGTTTCCAAAATGTTTTGGTCAAAAACTATTATAGCCACCTCCCTGTTACTTCCTTTGAACATTTGTGCTAGCTGTTCCCTCTGCCTGGAACATTATACTCCCAGATCTTGACATACTCATTCCCTGACTTTATTCAGATGTCCATTCAATGTTAACTCAACCTGGAGGATTTCTCTGACCATCTCGTATGTTGTTTTCTAGTTTACTGCCTTAATCTACCTTATTTTCAACTTGACACTCAGCATCACATGTTGTTCACCCTCATTTGAATATAAGGTTCATAAAAGGGACCATTTTTATTTTTTCACTGCCATATATCCAGCACCTAGAATGATGCCTGATATAACAGACACTCAATGATGAATAATTAATATTTAATTTCTTGGACCTCTTTGGAGGTTAAATAAATCTTTTTGTCATTAAATATATGATATAGGATAGAAAAGTGATTTTAAATTATCTTATTTTAAATCACTCTATTAAATATTTATTATATAAAATGCATTTAAAAACAATATTTGATAATATTGAATACACAAAGACAAATTTCTATTTTTTTTTCATTTTGCAAGCCATATACATTTTCAAATATACTTTAAATTAATTATGTAAGAAGCAGCATGATATGTAGTCTGTCTAAGAATCAGGGCTGATATTTTTCCAGGAAATTCTTTGCAAAATAATACACCATAGATGTGAATTGTTATTATTCTACATGAAAAGAAAAATAGAATATAAGCATCATTAAAATGTTTCATTTAGAGGGGATCCAACATGGTGGCGAGTGGGGAGGCAGCGCTTTCAGTACCTCCTCAATAACGGGGTCAGAGAGACGCATTGATACGCTTAGATTCGACCTGCTGAGAAACTCCTAGCAAAATTCCACTAAAGAGAGACCGGCCGGAAATTGGTAGGATTTTTGGAGGTGACAGTTTGCCCCAGATGAGTGAATCTCACGCAGCGCAGCAGGAGCGGTGCAGGGACTCTAGGAAGAGGTCTCTCGCCAAGCCTTCATGAAATAGCGAACCGGGAGCTGAAACCAACCAGAGACAGAC
>NW_026000250.1:419240-442196 GCF_001458135.2 Marmota marmota marmota
GGAGGGGAGGGGAGGGGGGATAGCAGAGGATAGGAAAGGCAGCAGAACACAACAGACACTAGTATGGCAATATGTAAATCAATGGATGTGTAATTGATGTGATTCTGCAATCTGTATATGGGCTAAAAATGGGAGTTCATAACCCACTTGAAGCAAAGTGTGAAATATGATATATCAAGAACTATGTAATGTTTTGAACAACCAACAATAAAAAAAATGTTTCATTTAACATTAATTTTTTTAAACAGAGTTATCTTAATGTGCTGAAGGGGATTTTTCTTTTTCATTTTTTTTAGAATAAAAATAAGTATTATTTTAATAGGCATAGAAAAGGCACTTAACAAAATTTGACATCATTTCATTGTTAAACCTCTCAAGAATTGTGTATCAAAGGTAAGTATCTTAACATAATTCGGTTTATATACAACAATTGTATTATCGGATGGATCTTCTGGATATGATCCTAAAGTAAATTTGTAAACTCATTATAATTATTATGCTCCTCATTCACTTTGTCTTTCAACACTACTGATTCTTATGTTTTAAGTATTTAAATAATAGCTCACTTTTGGTTTAAATTATTTTAAAAAATATAACTGAGAATGAAAAAATATTTAAAATAATATTAGAAACCATTACCAAAGCAAATGTTTTTCAGCTATGTGATAGCCAGTTGAGAATCTGAGTAATGGGTATCATGAACATACTTGTATGATATCCCCTGATTGTCATATATGTTTAATCCATATTGACTTGAAGGCTTTTGTTTTTCCATTTTTGAGGAAAATATTTTCATAGCATTTAAAAAATTAATTGTATTTAAAATTGAACTCCTAGCATACCACTGTTATGAAATACTATGTATATGTGTATCTGTGCATATGTATAGGTATTAGATGTATATATGTGTAATGTGATATCCTATATGTATCTGTGTAATACCTATATTGTTTGGTATGTGAATGTTTGACTTTCAAGACAATGCAATTCTTTTTTCACATGTACATGAATTCACAATCCCACCAGCAGTAAATAAGAGATACTTGAGGTCAATGATATTTATTCATACTTTTTGCTTAAAAGTTTTAAATTTTGCTTTTGACAAATATGAAATATGTTTTGTATTTATTTTTATGTATGAATGAGGCCAGGGTATAATTTCATTTTTTTCCATGTGGACAAGTCTTTTACAGGTCCATTTAGCAAATGGTTCCTTCTTCCTTGATCTTCTATGCCACTGTTTATAAACATTAATTGGGAGACCAATAGGCTAAAGTAGCTCCAGTGCCCTGGGATTTTATGTAAAGAAACAGACCCAACTTAGTATAAAAGATCATATCCTAGGAAAATGAAACTTAAGATTTAATCAATCAAAAATAACCAACTAACCTCTAACTGGAGACATTAAGTTTCTATATACCCACTTTAAACAATTAGATATTTTCTTTGTTTCACTTTCTAGATTTCCTCATAAAAGTTTTCCCTTTGCATACCTCTGTGGAGCCTCAACTGCTTGCAATCTGTCACTGCCCAATTTATGAGTTCCTGCCTGCTCAAATAAACTCTTCAGAATTTAAATGTTCCTAAGTTTATCTTTAAACACCATCTTATTCACAACTCAATATCACACATATACATGGGTGTGCTTCTGGGTCTATTTTACATTCCACTGAAAAAATTTGTCAAGTTCTTGTGATAATATCACAGTACCCTTATTGCTACACAATCATAATTCTACCTAATATTTGGTATGTCATTATTTCTTTTCTTATTCTACACATTGTATTTAAATTTTAGAATAAGCTTGCTGAGTTCCACAGAAAAACTCTTCTGGGGTTTTGAATGGAATTGTATTACAATCCAATTATAGATCAAGTTGGAGAGAACAGAAAAAAATTACTGTTGTCTTCTAATCATGAACATTTGATGTTGCTTCATTTTTGTAAGTCTTCTGCTATGCATTTCAATGTTTTTTTTAAAAAAATATTTTTTATTTGTAGATGGACACCATACCTTTATTTATTTATCTTTATATGGTGCTGAGGATCAAACCCAGTGCCACACACATGCTAGAGGAGCACTCTACTATTGAGCCACAACCCCAGCCCCACATTTTATTGCTTTTTATCACCCATTTTCATATGCCATTTACATCTTTTGTGGGATTTATTTGCAAATAGTTCATAGTTTATTTGTTCTTAAAAATGTTGCCTTTTTTTAAAAGTTGTTTTCTGGTTGTTTGTGCATGTATATAAATGCAGATTTGACATTTCTTTATTCATTATTTTTCAGTCAGTGTCAATTAAGGCACAATTAACAGAGTAAAATGTATCTTTTTTTTTAAAAAGTGTATGGTTCTATGAATTTTGGTAAACATCACCAAGATCAAAATATATGACAAATAATGCTGAATATTTTCCATGTTCATATCTAATATTAGTTTATCTTCTTTGGAGATGCATCTGTTCAAATCTTTTCCTGTTTGTCATTGGGTTGTATGGTTTCTAATTATTAAATTGGAAATCCCTTTATATATCTGGGTACTAGTCATTTATTAGATATGTTTTCATATTAGTTCACTTAATTTGTGCCTTATCTTTTCAGTGTCTTTGAAAGAGCAGACAATTTGAGTTTTATGAAATCCAATGTATCCATTTCTTTATTTTATAGATTTTTCTTTTGGTATCATACATAAGAAACCCTTGGCTAATTCAAGGTAAAATATACTCACTTGTGTTTTCATGTAAAAGTTTTAAAATTTTAGGTTTTGCATTTAAGTCTCTTCCACATTTAGGCTTAAATTTTTGTATGTTGCGGGATGTATGAGTCAATGTTCATTTAGGGGATATTGCTTTCTGATAGTTGAAGCACAATTTATCGTGTTGAGGTCAAAACTCTTTTGGATACATATATGTGGTATGAGTGGGTCTGGGTCTGAGTCTGTTTGTGTAATCTGTTGTGTTCCATTGGTTTGTTTGTCTGGTTATTTTGGTATTAGAAATTGAACACAGGAATATTCTACCATTGAGCTACACTCTCAGTCCTTTTTTCATTTTTCTTTTTAGACAGAGTTTTACTAATTTGCCCAAGCTGGCCTTAAATTTACCATCTTCCTGCCTCAGCCTCTCAGGTAGCTGGGAATACAGGTGTGCTCCACCATGCCTGTATATTTGGGACTTTTTACAAAAGCAATCGGGTGTTTGTTAATAGATCCAGTTGTATTTCTTTCTTTCCAGTTTGCATGCATTTAAAAAAAAAATTCTTGTCTTACTACATTGGATATCAGCTTTGGTACAATAATAAAGGAAGTATGGAAAGCAGACATCCTTTCATTGTTACTATTTTGAAGTACAAACCATTGATCTTACACCAGCAAGTACTATGTTAGAACTGGTTTCTTACTTTTATTTATTTATTTTTTTTTTGTAGATGCTCTTTATCAGATTGAGGGAGCTTCATTATATGCTTTCCTACTCATAGAGGGGTTTTCTTTTTTGTTTGTTTGTATTGCGAATGGGCAAAGAATTTGGACAAATGCTGTTTTGAATCTATGCAGATGATGATAAACGACTTTTTCTGTTGATACAGAGAATTGCATTGTTTGATTTTTTTAATGTTAGTTTTTCTTCAATAAATCCCAGTTGTGACCATTTTTATATTTGCTTATTTGGTACAATATTTTCTTATACTTTTTATTTTGCATAATTATACAGTATCTTGTATTTACAAATGTAATTGTAAATTGATGTTATGTATTCAACCAATTTGCTAACACGTGTTATTCCTCCTAGTTTGTAGATTCTTTTGGCTTATGCATATGGAAAACTATGTCAGATATAAATAATGGACATTTTATTTTCTTCTTTTAAAATCCTCATGCCTTAATAACACAAATATTATATGTAATTATTATTAATAATACATTGTTATATATGAATTAATGCAACAACATACATTCATGTACATACACATAAGAAGTAGAAAAATTAGAAGAGGAAAAAATTCTTAATAAAAAATGATTTCTTTCTACTGAGGTGGTCAAAACTGTTGACAAGGGTGGTTGTTCACTGCCTATCCCAGACTACCCTTCTTTCCATTTCTTCTTAGACTCTGTAACACGTATAAGACACCAAAATATGGGGATTTCTCATCATATTGTCCACCAACCTGCCAGCTGGAGTGACCTGGAACCAAAGCTGGTTGTAATAGCTCACAGCTTTCCTTCTCACCAATATAAAGTAGGACAGAATGGGAAGTACTGACAATTGAATTTTATCAGAAAATAATTGATTTATGCACTCCAAGGCAGAGCTGATGCAGAGTTCTAAATACTTTGACTAGGACCTATAGAACAATGTTGAATTGATGTGGTAACAGTGGGCATTCATGTGACTTGATTTGAAAGGAAGCTCTATTAACTTTTCCTATTTTGGATCATGATGTTATAAATTCTTATAGATATTCTCATCATCATTATTATTATTTTTAGATGTAGTTGGGCATTTTTATTTATTTATTTTTGCGTGCTGCTGAAGATCTAATCCAGTGTCTCCCCCATGCTAGACCAGCACTCTACTGCTGTGCCACAACTCCAGCCTCTCTTGTAGATATTCTTAAGTTTAAGAGAGGTCAGTTCTATTTATCTTTATTTAATAGTCCTTTTACTTATTTTTCAATCATTAGTGGGTGTTCCTTTCTGTGAATGCTTTTCCTGCAATGAAATGATCAATCATCTTTCTCCTTTAAAGTGGTAAAATGTGTGTTTAAACTTTCCTAATCTTCTCAGTTGAACTTAGCTTATTCATGGTGTGCTTTCTTCTTCAATGCAAGTAGGATTTAGTTACCTCTTTGTTTTGGATCATGGTGTCTGAAGTTTCAACTGTAATCAAATATAATTGATACTTCTATTACTATTCTTGTTGAAATCTGTATGATTATACCACCTTCACAGTATAAATTATATAATATTTCCTCTTGTTCTATTCTTTGGAAATGTTTAAATAATATTAGATATTTCCTTGAAAATGCTGCTTGTACAACTCTTTAGGTCTAGTGTTTATTTATTAAAATTTTTTTAAATGATAATTTTTAAAAATTTTAAATTTTATTTGCAGTGATAGTCAAACCAAAGTGACTCCATTTTGTTTAGTAACTCCATTTCATAAAACAACCGTGCCAAATAGAAGATCATGACTGGGGCAAGTTGTTATTTTCCTTTTGCTATAGAAACCTTTAAGAACACTACCTAATGGGGCATTGTTTCTGTAACTGGGGTGACTGGGCTACTTGTGATTGGCTAAGCATCCCACTGCCTGACTGCACTCTCCCGCTTCTGTAACTAGGTTTGCTTGCATTGGCTAGACCCCCAAAGTCCCTTTTGCAGTTTTCAGGCTTATAAGGAGTGCCCTTGCAATTGTTTGGGGCTGATCAGGGCAACAGATGTATGCTCTGGTTAGTTGCCACTGGTGTGCTTCAATAAAGGCTTGATCTGATTATATGTGAGTGGTCTGGAAGTCAATTTATGAAACCCTGGGACGATGCTTTAACTATAACAGCAGTAGTGGGGATTGAATTGAGGACCTCATCCATGCTAGGTATATACTCTATCATTGAGCTGCATCCTCAATCACAAAAGGCTGCCTTAGTTTCTGTTATAGTTATTGGAATCTTCCACATTTTGTTTCTTCTTGAGTCAGTTTCAGTAATTTATATATTTTCAGGGAAATTTCATTTCATCTAATACTTCAGGTTTACTGGCATAAGGTTTTTTTTTTGGTTGTTGTTTTGTTCTAATTATTTATACACGACAATAGAATACATTCTAAAACATCATGGATAAATGGAGTATAACTTCTCATTCTTCTGGTTATACATGATGTAGGATCACATTCGTTGTGTAGTCGTATATGCACATAGGGTATTAATGTCCAGTGCATTCTACCATTCTTCTTAACCACATATCCCCTCCCCTCCCTTCACTCTCCTCTGCTTATTCCAAAGTACCTCTATTCTTCCCTAGCTACCCCCCACTTATTGTGAATCAGCATCCGCATAGCCGACCTTTGGGTTTTTTTGGGGGGATTGGCTTATTTTGCTTAGCATAAGTTTTTATGGTTTAGATGCGGTGTCTTCGAAAAGCTCATGTGTAAGATAATGCAAAGTTTGGAGAATAAATGATTGGGTAATAGCCCTAACCTAATCAGTGGATTAATCCATGACAGGATTAACTAAGTGGTAACTGGAGATAGGTGCTGTGTAGCTGGAGGAAGTAATTCATTGGGGGTGTGACTATGGGGTATATATTTGTATATGGGGAGTGGAGGCTTTCTCTGCTTCCTGATTATCATGATGTGAGCTGCTTCCCTCAGCCACCTGTCCCCTCTCCTGCTGAGATGTTCAGCTTCCCCTTGAGGCCATAGGAATGGAGCTGGCCTTCTATGAACTAAGACCTATGAAACAGTGAGCACTCAAATAAACTTTTCCTCCTCTACAACTGTCCTGGTCAGATCTTTTAGTCCCAGCAGTGGAATTGCTGACTAAAAAAATAATATTCTCCAAGTCCATCCATTTACTGGAAAATGTCAAGATATCAAAATTCTTTAAGGTTGAGTAATATTTCACTGTTTATATATACCATATTTTCTTTATACATTAGTCTGTTGAATGGTAACTAGGTTGATTCCATAGTTTAGTTATCATGAGTTGATCTGCTATAAATATTGACGTGGCTGTGTCACTCTAGTATGCTGATTTTTAAGTCCTTTGTATACAAACTGAGGAATCAGATAGCTGGGAATAATTCAAATGGTAGTTTCATTCCAAGTTTTCTGAGGAATCTCCACACTACTTTCCAGAGTCACTGCACCAATTTGAAGTCCCACCAAAAATGTATTAGTATACCTTTTCCCCCACATCCTCACCAACATTTGTTGCTTGTATTTTTGATCATTGCCATTCTGACTGGAGTGAGATGAAATCTTAGTTTTGATTTGCATTTCTCTAATTGCTAGAGATGCTGAGCATTTTTTTGTATGTTGGTTGATCAATTGTTTGTTCTTCTGTGAACAAGAAGTGTCTGTTCAATTCCTTAGCCAATTTATTTATTGGGTTATTTAGTTTTTTTGGTGTTAAATTTTTGTGTTCTTTATATGTCCTGGAGATTAATGCTCTATCTGAGGTGCATGTGCTAAAGATTTTCTCACATTCTGTAGGCTTTCTCTTCACGTTATTGATTGTTTTCTTTGCTGAGAAAAAGCTTTTTAGTTTGATCCCATCCCATTTATTGTTGATTTCACTTCTTGCATTTTAGGAGTCTTGTTTAGGAAATCAATTCCTAAGCCAAGATTGTGAAGATTTGTGCCGACTTTTTATTCTATTAATCGCAGGGTCTCTGTTCTAATGCCTAAGTCTTTGATCCAATTGAGTTGAGTTTTATGCAGGGTGAGAGCTAGGAGTTTAATTTCATTTTGCTGCATATGGAATTCCAGTTTTCCCAGCACCATTTTTTGAAGAGGCTATCTTTCTCCAGTGAATGTTTTTGGCACCTTTACCTAGTATGAAATACCAGTATTTATGTGGGTTTGTCTCTGTGTCTTCTATTTTGTACCATCGGTCTATGTGTCTGTTTTGGTGCCAATACCATGCCATTTTTGTTACAATTAATCTGTAGTATAATTTAATGTCTGGTATTGTGATGCCTCTTGCTTCACTCTTCTTGCAAAGGATTTCTTTGGTTATTCTAGGTCTCTTATTTTCCAAATGAAGTTCATGCTTGCTTTTTCTATTTCTATGAAGAATGTCATTGGGATTTTAATAGGAATTGCATTAAATTTTTATAATGCTTTTGGTACTATGGCCATTTTGACAATATTAATTCTGCCTATCCGAGAGCATGAGAAATATTACTATCTTCTAAGATCTTCTCTAATTTCTTTCTTTAGTGTTCTGTAGTTTTCATTATAGAACCTTTTTTGTTAGATTGATTCCCAAGTATTTTATTTATTTTTTTGAGGCTATTGTGAAAGGGTTAGTTTTCCTAATTTCCCTTTCAATAGATTCATCACTGATACATAGGCATGCATTTGATTTTTGGGTGTTGATTATATATCCTGCTGCTTTGCTGAATTCATTTATTGCTTCTAGAAATTTTCTGGTGAACTTTTTTTATTTTATAAATAAAGAATCATAGCAAATGCAAATAGTGATAATTTGAGTTTTTCTTTTCCTATTCATATCCCTTTAATTTCTTTCATTTGTATAATTGCTCTGGCTAGAGTTCCACTTATATTGAATAGAAGTGATGAAAGAAGGGGTCCTTGTCTTGTTCCAGTTTTTAGAGAAAGTGCTTTGAATTTTTTTTCTCTGTTTAAAATGATGTTGGTCTTGGGTTAATTATAGGTAGCTTTTACAATGTTAAGGTATTTTCCTATTATCTCTAGTTTTTCTAATATTTTTAATATAAAGAGGTACTGTATTTTATCAAGTGCTTTTTCTCCATCTCTTAAAATTATCATGATTCTTGTCCTAAGTCTATTGATTGATGAATGACATTTATTGATTTATCTATATTGAACCAACCTTGCATCCTTGATAAACTCCACTTAATCAACCCCACTTAATATATTTTTCAATGCAATTTGCCAGAAATTTCTTGGAGAATATTTGCATCTATGTTCATCAGGGATATTTTCTGAAGTTTTCTTTCCTTGATGTGCCGTTGTCTGGTTTTGGTATCAGGTTAATACTAGCCTTATATAATGAGTTTGGAAAGGTTCCTTCCTTTTCTATTTCTTGGAATAATTTGAGAAGTATCAGTGTTAATTTTTATTTAAAGATCTTGAGAACTTGTCAGAGCATCTTTCTATTCCTGGGCTTTCCTTGATTGGTAAGCTTTTCTTGACATACTCTATTTAATTGCATTAAAATACTATGTTTAAATTATGCATGTCCTCCTGATTCAGCATGGAAATGTCAAATTTCTCTAGAAAATTATAGATCTACTCAAGATTTTCTATTTTATTGGAATATAAATTTTCAATATAGTTTCTAGTTATCTTCTGTATTTCAGTAGTGCCTGTTGAGATAGTTCTTTTTTCATCACGAATTTTAATAATTTGTATTTTCTCTCTCTCTTTGTCTTCATTAGTGTGGCTAAGGGTTTATCAATTTTACTTATTTTTTCAACAAAGTAACTTTTTTGTTTTGTCAGTTTTTTGAATTGTTTATTATGTTTCGATTTCATTGGTTTCAGCCCTTATTTTAATTATTTTCTGTCTTCTACTACTTTTGGTGTTGATCTGTCCTTCTTTTTCTAGGATGTTGAGATATAATTTTAGGTAATTTATTCATTGACTTTTTATTCTTTTAATGAATGAGATTAATGCAATGAACTTTCCTCTTATCATTGCCTTCATAGTGTCCCAGAGGTTTTGATGTTGTATCACTATTCTCATTTATCTCTCAGTATTTTTTAATTTCATCCCTGATTTCTTTTGCTATCCATTCATCATTCAATAATATATTATTTAGTCTTTAGGTATAACAGCAGCTTCTATTTTTATTTTATCATTGATTTATAATTTCATTTCATTATCATCTGATAGAATGAAGGATATTATCTCTATAGTTTTGTGTTTGCTAAGACATGGTCTTATTTAGAGAAGCATCTGTGTGCTGCTTAGAAAATAGTATATTCACTCATTGATGGATGAAATAGTATATATATGCCCTTTAAGTCAAAGTTATTGATTGTATCATTTAGTTTTATAGTTTCTTTGTTTAGTTTTTTTTGGAAGATCTATCCAGTAGTGAGAGAGGTTTGTTAAAGTCACCCAGTGTTATTGTGATGTTGTCTATTTGTTTTTTGAAATTGAGAAGGATTTGTTTGATGTATATAGATGCTCCATTGTTTGGGCAATAAATATTAATGATAGTTATATCTTGCTGACGTATAATTCCCTTAATCAGTATTAAATGTCCTTCTTTGTCCCTTCTGATTACCTTTGACTTGAAGTCCACTTTATCTGATATGAGGATGGAAACCCCTGCTTACTCACATGATCCACATGAGTGATTTATTTTTAATTTTTTTAGTTGTAGTTGGGCACAGTATCTTTCTTTCTTTCTTTCTTTCTTTCTTTCTTTCTTTCTTTCTTTCTTTCTTTCTTTCTATGTAGTGCTGAGGATCGAACCCAGTGTCTCACACATGCTAAGTGAGCACTTTACCACTGAGCCACAACCCCAGACCAATGAGTGATTCCTTTTTTACCCACCCATTCACCTTCATTCTGTGGATGTTTTTGCCTATGAGGTGAGTCTCTTGGAGACAGCATAATGTTGGGTCTTTTTTTTTTTTAAGCCTACCTGCCAGTCTATGTCTTTTCATTGGTGAGTTTAGGCCATTAACATTCAAGGTTATTTTTGAGATGTGATTTGTATTTCTGGTCATTTTGACTTATTTCTGGCTTTTAATTTGAATTAATTTCTCCTTTGACTTTTTCTTTAATGCAATTCTTCCCTTTGATGGTTTGTACTTTTATTTTCATTTTATCCTTCTGTAATATTTTGTTGATAATGTTTTATAGTACAGGCTTTCCAGTTGTGAATTCTTTTAACTTTTGTTTATCATAGAAGGTTTTTATTTCATTTTCAAATCTGAAGCTTAATTTTGCTGGTTATAAAATTCTTGGTTGGCATCCATTTTCTTCCAGAGCTTGGTATATATTATTCTATGGACTCCTAGTTTTGTGGGTCTGGGTTGAGAAATCAGCTGAGATCCAAGTTGGTTTCCCCCCCATAAGTAATTTGATTTTTTTTATCTTGTGGCCTTGAAAATTCTTTCCTTATTATGTATTTTAGCCTTTCTCATTATAATGTGCCTTAGTGTGGGGCTGTTGTAATTTTGTATATTTGTATTCCTGAAAGCCTCTTGTATTTGTTTTCCATTTCATTCTTTAGGTTTGGGAAAATTTCTGATATTATTTGATTGATATGATTGTGCATTCCTTTGTTTTACATATCCACACTTTCATCTACCCACCAAAAAACTTTAAATTTGGTCTTCTTGTGTTATCCATAATTCGTGGAAGTTCTATTCATGGTTTTTATCATCGTCTCTGTGTGGTCAACTTTATTTTCAAGATTATATATTTTGTCTTCATTGCCTGAGGTTCTGTCTTCCAAGTGGTCTAGTCCGTTGGGGATACTTTCCATTGATTTTTTAATTTGGTTCATTGATTCCTTCATTTCAAGGATTTCTTTTCATAATTTACATCTTTTTAGTGAAGTGATCCTTCACCTCCTGAGATTTATCTCTAATTTCACTCTTTACATCTCCCTTTAGGTCACAGATTGGTTTAACTATGTACATTCTCTTAACTCTTTCTCTAACATTTCTTCTACTGTCTTCTCGATGGATTCTATTATTGGAGCACCTTGATTTGTTTGTGGCACTTTTTTCCCTTATTTTTTTCATGTTATTTGTGTGTCTTTCCATCTAGCATTGTGGATCTGAGGCAATACAGTTTCTATCTTGTAGTCTTATAGTGTCCCTGAAGGTTTCCAGTACCTCACCTTTAAAGGTGAGACCAATATTAACAGCACTTAATGCTAACAATATACACCCTTAAACCAAATAACTTCTATTAAGTTGTCTACAATTTTATCATGATAAACAGAAATGATAAGTTTGATATTATCTACAATATCCACAATAAGTTTACTAAATGGTTTAAAATTTCTAATGGTGGGTAAAGAGGGAACAGAAGTAGTGTATTATGTGATGTTTATGAGGAAGGAGGAAAAAAATAGAAGTAAAAAATTATGGGAAGACTGAAAGATGATCAATAGAGTTTGGGCATTAGCAATAGAAAAGAGAGAAGGAGAATACAGGTAAACACATAAGTGAGAGGAATATATATATATATATATATATATATATGAAAATAAAAGAAAAAACAAAATATAAAAAAAAAACACACAACCAAACTGTAATATACTATTCAGACATCCCACTCCTTTATGAACTGAGGCATGAAAAATATTTGGTTTCAAAAATGGTAGAGAGGTCTGGGATTGTGGCTCAGTGGTAGAGTGCTTGCCTAGCATGGGCGGGACCTGGGTTCTATTCTCAGCACCACATAAAAAAACAATAAAGGCATTGTGTCGTGTCCATTTACAAAAAACGATTCATTCATATTCTCTCTCTCTCTCTCTCTCTCTCTCTCTCTCTCTCTCTCCCCTTTAAAAAATGGTAGAGATATGAGAGGAAAAAGAAAAAAAGAAAAAATTCTCAGTGGAAAATTGAACAATTGTTTCTGTTGGAGTTCAAAGGTTTCTCAATTTCACTTCTCAGCCAATAAATGGTGTTGTCTGGAGTGTGATGGTAGCTCCACTTCAGAAGTTGAGAGTTGCTAGCATAGGAGAATTAGTCCTGGAGAAGGAACTCCTGGAGATCGGGTATAACAATTGCCAGTCCATTTTGAAAGGCTGCACCCCAGGAATCTACTTTGGCTTCCACTCATGTGATGTAGGAGCCTGATCTTAGACCCTTACATTGTCTTTGGACCCCACAATTCATGGTCTCTGATTTAGTCTCCAAATTTGATCTCTCCTGCCCCCACCCTTTTGAATTCCTGGTCAGGCACTTCTATCCCAGGCAATCTTGAGGGCTGAGCACCATGATCTGTGATCCTATCATGAAGAGCTATTCTATATTAGGTAGATCAAGACCAGGTGCTGAGAGCTATGGGCTGGACATGTAGCTGCAAGTGTTGACCTGGGTTGATGGCTAGGAATGGGTTGGGAGATTGGGATTTGGGGAGCCAGAGGGCCCTGTTGGGTGCCAGACCTGGTGGGAGAAGGGGATTGGTGGATGGTGGACTAGAGAGGGAATTGGGAACCAGGCTGGTGCCTGGGCCCATTGATTGGTGGCTCAAGTGGTCCCCAGGAACCCTGAGGGTGCCGGACAAGCTGGCTGGGTAAGTTGAGAGCAAGACACCCTCACACCCTCTTCCAACCTTCCAACCCACTTTTGAGGGAAGTCTATTTCTATGCTTTCTGATGCCATGTCCCCAGCTACTTTTCTCAGCCACATACTTCTGTCATGATGTTCTGCATCACCTCATGCCGCAGTCTGGCTGGGCACAATCAGAAGCCACTTGTCAAAAGAAACTAACTTTATTTTTAGAACCACACACGCCAAACAAAACAGCCTCTCAGGAAAAACCCTCAGAGCCTCAACTGCCACCACCGGCTTTCCACAAGCCTCTCTCTCCCCCACAAGCTTCTCCCCACCTCCCACAATCCCCTCCTCTTCATGAGCCGATTGGCTGGGTCACGTGGGCGGAGCCAAAAAAGTCCCCCAATGAGCAGCTCCGTGGTCTGAAAGGGCAGGGAAACAGCCCAATGAGCATCACCGCAGAGGAGCCAATCAGCTAGATGTTGCTGGGGCCGCTGTGAGCCAATCATCAGCCGGCAGCTGGAAGTTTGCTGGGGCCCCTTCGGCTGTGGCTCTCAACAACCTCAGGCCCAGAGAAATGGAGTTAGCCCTCTATGAACTGAAACCTCTAAAATAATGAGTTCCAAATAAACTTTTCCTCCTAAAATAGTTCTTGACAGGTCTTTTGGTCACAGCAGTAAAAATGCTGACTAAAATAAGGTGGAAGGGCATGGAAGAGCAAAGCTTCTCATCTTATGGTACCCAGGAAGTAGAATGAGAAAGAGAGGGAGAGAAGAATGGAATCAGAGGGAGGGGAGGAGGGAGAAAGGCATATGGACAGGAGGGGAAACAAAATAAGGACATGATATAGTTCCCAAGGACAAGTCCCCAAGGATTCACTCCTTTCAAGTAGGTCCTATTTCCTAAAGTTTACACCATTTCCCAATAAATACATCCAATAATACATTAATGCATAGATTTATTGATGAAATCAGAGATTATTATCCAATCAGTCCCCACCCCCCAATCCCACCTCTGAACCTTGCTACACTGGGGGGTCAAGCTTTGAATGTGTGAGTATTTGTATCTAGATACAAACTATAGTAGCCCTGTTTTCCTTAATTCTTCAGTTTATTATGGATGAGATCAACAACATAAAAGATACTAGTTTGATAATTTAGTAGGTTGGCATATATTATTAGATTGGAAAAATAATTTTTTAATATTTATTTTTTAGTTTTTGGAGGACACAACATATTTATTTTTTTATTTTTATGTGGTGCTAAGGATCGAACCCAGCACCCCGCGCATGCCAGGCAAGCGCACTACCACTTGAGCCACATCCCCAGCCCAATAAATTGTTTCTTAAAGAACACATATGTGAGTAAAATTTGTGCTATATTGTGAGAACAAAGTAGAAATATGATAGATACTGTTTGTTCTTCAGAAAATTTACATCTAATACATTATTGCATATTATTTCTACACATTAAAAAATCTTCTTTGAAATCCCATTATAGTAGACTTCACAACACTATTTAATATCTTAAATTGTAGGTAATATAAATCAATAATTTGTATTGTATTTTTCAGGTAAGTGTCTTTTTTACAAAGGTAGCATGGTTATGAACATTGTCTTTGAATTAAAATGATCTAGGTTTGAATCCTGACTCCACCGCTTCTTAGGAATATGATTGTTGTTAATTTAAACATTTTTGCTTATTCTTCATCTGTTAAATGAGAACAATATGTACCATATATATTTGATGTAAGGATTAAATTAATTAATCCATGAAAAACCTTTGACATGATATGTGGTACATAAGACCTAATTAAATGATTTTAGAACACAAAATATGGTTATGTATTTTTGTTTACAGATTAGAATTAGTGTAAGGTTCTGTATTATTTTTACCTTTTGATATTTAAAAACTTATCCCTAGCCCAACTATTAGAGTATAGAAACAAAGAATTCTCCGAAATATAAAAAGTAGAAATCACGTGAGAAGTTTAGAGGAGAATATGTAAAATTAATTGTTCTAAAGGTAAGGTGCCTTACATATATACATTTATATATTCTTTCATTTTCTTTAAATTTTATCTTATTTTTTAATTGACATATAATCATTATATGTATTTATAGTGTACATTTTAACATTGTGATAGATGGATACATTGTGGAAAGATCAAGTTAGGCTAATTAACATATACATTTCCTTATATATTTATCAATTTTTAGTGTTGAGGACATTTATCATCCACTATTTTAACAATTTTAAAACAAATAATATATTAGTATTTATAGCCACTATACTGTACAATAGATTGCCAGAATCTATTCCTCCAAACTTAAACATTATACCCTTTAAATAATGTCTCCCTTTTCCTTGTCTACCCCGCTCTACTACCTGATGACTGCCTCTCAGCCTCTGGTAGCTATCATTCTACTCTGTATTTCTGTGGAGTTCAATTTTTTTAGATTCCACATATCTTTTTAAGTACAGGTCCAAAATGATGATATAGTTCTTTGAATACCGTCATGAGAAGATGTCAAAAATCTATTGTTAATTAAAAAAAATCTTTAAATATATACATTTATGGAAAAGTCATTCTTTTATATATTTGTAAATATATTTTACATGTAAATGTATCACATAAAATATCTAGAACATATATCACTAAGACATTAACAGTCTTTATATCTGAGTTGATTAATATAAATTATTTTATACAATTTAAAATATAAATTATCTTAAATTATCTGATTTCTTTATTTTTCTTTAATTTAGACATTCATTATTTAGAAATACAGGGTATGTAGACTAAACCCCAGTCTTATTAAATAATGAAATGATACTTTGATTAAAAAAAGAAATAAATGACTATGTCTAGGGATATAGCTCAGTTGGTGGAGTACCTGCCTCACATGCACAAGGCCCTGGGTTCAATCACCAGCACACCCTGCCAACCAAAAAAGGAATGAATAATTCAGAGGCAGTGAGTAGCATAAATGTTTAGTCCTTATTTGAAGCAAACCAGAAAAATCCTTTATGAGAAATCATATGCACTACTTTTTAAAATCAAGACAACACCTTTTTTATTCAGGATGTCTTTATCAGAGATTGAATTTGTAAATAACAATGTATCCTAATTAAACAAAGAGGTTCATATATATATATNATATATATATATATATATATATATATATATATATAATGTTATGCAAATGAATAGAAAATATCCTGTGGGCCTTCTGAGAGTTTGGGGAGAATGAGTAGAAAATGTTGGGCTTAGTTTGCCCAAAGTTGTTCCTATTTACCCCAAATTGGCAGTAGACAAACATAATCTATACTGCAGTGTTTGGTTATGCTTGGCCTCCAGAATACCCAATTTATTTTATGTTTGATGATTTATGTTGTTTCTTAAATATGGAAATTATTATTAAGATGTTTTATTACTTGAGAGTCAGGGTATAAATATAATAAAAGCATCTAGCATATAAGAGGTTATATATCATGTTTTCACCTATAAGCTCCTCTATTATGACATAGTGTAGCTATATTAAATCATATAGCTATGGCTCTGAAATTATTAAGACTTAGGGGATAGTTCAGTTTGAAAAAAATCCACTGATTTTGTAATGCTTAAGGATGATGGAGGATTTAAGGCAGAGATGAAAGGGATATTTCACTAAGAAAGTGGAAGGGCCACCTAGAACATCCTGTTTTAAAATGTTGTTTCTTAAATTCAGAACTATACTAATAGTGCTAGCTTTTGGAGTGCATACGAAGAGCCAGGCCTTGTGATAAAAACTTTATGTTCATTTTTTTTTTTCTGTTTTCATACTAACCCTGAGAATGAAGGAAAAATATCACCTTTAACAAGCCAATGGTTAAAATATTATCAAGGGGTTCAAAAGAAGTCTGACTGAGTCCAGAGCATTATTACAATTTTTTTTCTGGCACACCAAACTCCAGTTTATTTCATGCTTATATTACATGTTCTACACAGGTCAGAATAACTTTTAATACTGTAACAACAGTATTTGTAGCTAATGAGATAGCGAAATTCAATGACCTAAAGATGAAGCATTCCTAACTGAACCAGAATATTTACACTTGGATCTGTGCAACAAATTATTGAGGATGGCCTATGTGTAATGTAAATATAGGAATGTTAATTCATATCCAAGAGAAACTGCAACTTAGAAACTTATGCAAGTCAACAGCTTTGACCTTAGTGAAGCAGGCAGTAGAGTTTTCATTCAGCAATCTGTGCCTCATGCTTCTTTGGCTAGAGCTATGTATATATAATTAGTGTCCTCTCTCCTTCACAGTACATGTTTTTCCACTTGACAGTTTCTGGCACCAAAAGAATGTCCTTGAGAAAAAAGTCAGGCCTATTGATTACTAAGCATATTATTTGACTTGGTGTTCAACCATTCTCAAGAAAGAATTGGGAATAATGAAAGACAGTGGGGCATAGAGACACTTTAACTGACAGTGTCAGGTCGGTCGAAGCTATTGAACAGTTCCTATTAAATTAGCTTAGCTTCATCTCTGCTAGTTAAAGCTGGCATGCTGACAAATTAGTTTCTATCTGTATAGAAAAAAAAAGAGTAAGGAAGAGCAGTTTCACATTTGGGGACTTAGTGACAGTCAAATCACAAGGTCAATAAAAATATATCCATCACAAACAACATTTGTTTCATGTCAATACACTGGATGATTAGCTTCAAAATATTCACTATGTGAGCACATTTTTCATAATGAGGGTTTTTTTATTTTTAAAAGAAATATTAATATATAATTTCTCAGTTTTGGTTGCTTATTGGAAATCCAAATGGCAATTTTATTCAGAATTTCCATTCATAGAGATGTAGTACAAGATTTATGCCGCCTTAGTAAAAAAAATCTTAAATAAAGATAAACACTTTTTTCACAAATGTGTGTTTTGTTCTTTGGCTTAATACATCCAAGCATACCTCATTTTATTGCATTTTGAAGATATTATAATTTTATAAATTGTAGGTTTGTGACAACCTTCGGTTCAGCAAGACTATTGGTGCCATTTTCCACCCACATTTTCTGACTTTGTGTCTCTGAAACATTTTGTTAATCCTCACCATATTTTATACATTTTCATCCTTTACGTCATGGTGATCTCAGATCAGTGATCTCTGATGTTACTACTGACCACCCCCATATAAGATGGCAAATTTAATCAATAAATATTGTGTGTTCTTAATGCTCCACTGGCCATCCATTCCTCATCTTTCTCCTCCCCAGGCCTCCCTATCTCTTGAGATATAAAAATATTAAATTGATTCAATTAATAACCCTGCAGTGACATCATAGAATTCAAGTGAAAGAAAGACTCACAGGTCTCTTGCTCAAAAGTTAGAAATGAATAAGCTTAGTGAGGAAGGTATGACAAGAGTTTAGATAGACAGAAGACAAGGACACTTGAATCAAACAAACAAGTCATAAATGGAAAGAAAAAGTTCTTAAAGGAAATTAAAAGTGATATATAGTAAACACACATGAGAAGAATGCAAAACAGCCTCATTGTTCATATGTAGAAAGTTTTAGTGTTCTGGGTGGAGTATCAAAACAGCCACAAGGTTCTCTTAAGCCAGAATGTAATTCAGAGCAATTCTCTAATTCTTTAATTCTTTCTCTGAAAGTGAAGAGAAGTAGAGAAGCAGCAGCAGAAGAGTTAGAAGTTATCAGAGGTGGTTTCATGAGGTTTAAGGAGAGAAGCCATCTCCATAACAAAAAAGCAAGGTTGGATAGCACATATTGATGTATGAGCTGCAGCAAGTTATCCAGAAGATCTAGATAAGACAATTGATGAATGTGACAATAACGAGCAAGAGATTGTCAGTGGAGAAAAACCAGCTTTCTATTGGAACAAGATACCATGCAGGACTTACATAACCAAGGAGAAGTCAATGCTTGGCTTCAAAACTTCAAAGTACAGGCTTTCTTGGTAGATACTAAGGTAGCTGGTAACTTTAGGTTGAAGCAATATTCATTTGTCATTCCAGAAGTCCTAGGTTCCTTAGGAATTCTAATAAATTTACTCTCTCTGGTTCATACATGACACAACAAAGCTAGTATGACAGCACATCTATTTACAATGTGGCTTACTGAATATTTTAGCCCACTATTAAGACATACAACTGGAAAAAAATCCTTTCAAAATATTTCCAGTCACTGATAATTCTCCTAGACACCCAAAAGTTCTGATGTAGATACACAATGTTATTAACAACGTTTTCAAACCTGCTAACATTCATTATTTAGCACATGGATCAAGAAGTGACTTTAGAAGCTGAGGTTGTGGCTCAGTGGTAGAGCACTTGCTTTGCACATGTGAGGCACTGGGTTCGATCCTCAGCACCACATATAAAATTAAATAAAATTAAATTAAAATATTTTTTAAAATATGTGATTTTAGAACTCATTATTGAAGAAGATACATTTGTAAGGCTATAGATTCCATAGTAATGATTTCTGTGATGTATCTGAGCAAAGTCAATTCAAAACTTTTTGGAAAGGATTTACCATTCTAGATGCCCTTAAGAAAATTGCTGATTCATGGAAGGTGGTCAACATATCCACATTAAGATGATTCCAACTCTAATGGGAGACTTGGAGGAATTCAAGGCTTCAGTAGAAGAAGTTACTGCACATATGTGGAAATAGCAAGAGAATTACAATAAGAAGTGGAGCCTGGAAATATTACTGAATTGCTGTGATCTCATAATAAAACTTTTAACAGGATAAGGAATTGTTTCTTATGGATGAACAAACAAAGTGGTTTCTGCATAAAGCAGTAACAGGTTGAAAAGACTAGCCTCAATTTTGAAAGAAGTTCTGTTGTGGGTAAAACTTTAATCAAATGAAATCATATGTTGGGCATGGTGGTGCACACCTATAATCCCAGTGACTCTGGAGAATAAGAAAGGAAGACCACAAGTTCAAGTCCAGCCTCAGCAACTTAGTGGGACCCTCTCTCAAGGTAAAAACTGTTGGGGTGTACCTTAGTGGTAAAGTGCCTCTTAGTCTGTCACTGGTATCCCCAAACAAACAAACAAAAAACTCAAGATACACCACGTGCCACAAAAAAATCTTGACGAAAGGAAATGTCAAGTGATGTGGCAAACCTCATTGTTTTATTTATTTATTTTTCAAGTTGTCATATTTACTGATGTAACATCCTTTTTTAAGTTTTAAAATTTTATTTGTTCTTTTTAGATATATATGACATTAGAGTGCATTTTGACATATTATACATACAGGAAATATAACTTATTCTAATTAGAGTCCCATTCTTGTGGTTTTACATGATGTGGAGTTTCACTGGTTGTGTCTTCATATATGAACATGGGAAAGTTATGTCTGATTCATTCTACTATCTTTCCTATTCCTGTTCTCCTTCCCTTCTCTTCATTCCCATTTATCTAATCCACTGAACTTCTCTCCTTCCCTTCCACCCTTGTTGTGTGTTAGTATTGGCATATCAGAGAGAACATTCAACATTTGGTTTGGGGAATTAGCTTATTTCACTTTGCATGGTAGTCTCCAGATCCATCCATTTACCAGTTGAGTAATATTCCATTGTATATATGTACCACATGTTCATTATCCATTCATCTGTTGAAGGGCATTTAGGTTGGTTTAAAACCTTAGCTTTATTTTAGGAAAATGCTACAGATACTCAACCTTCACCACCCACTAAACTGATCAGCCAGCAGTCATCAACAGGAAGGTAAGACCCTCCACTAGCAAAAATATTAAGAATTAGTGAAGGTAAGATAATAATTAGCATTTATTTATATCAATAAATTATTTTAAAATTAAGATTATTCATTGATTTTTAAACATAATGCTATTGTGCACTTATTAGAGTATAACATGATGTAAACATAAATTTTGTTTGTACTTGGGAGGCAAAGAATTCATGCAACACACTTGATTTCAATAGTTGCTTTATTATTTATGTATTTACTTTTGTTGTGCTGGTCACCAAACCCAGGGCCTTCTGCATACTAAGCAAGTGTTCTACCATCAAATTATATCCCCAGCCTATATATTCTTTGTTGCGGCAGCCTGGTCCTGAAAACAATCCTGAAGTATCTCCAAGGAATGCATATTTTTTTGGTGTGTGTGTGTTTGTGTGAGTATATGGAAATGGTTTCAAGAATAAAGCTGTATATTATGATTTTTAAAAAAGACAAAAATTGGTGCCTCTTAATTTTTCCTTCCTATAGGTCAGATTGTGAACCATGTGGAGTTTAGCATTTTTACCACCACAAAGGAAAAAAAAAATATCTGTCATTGGAAGTAATCCTTGCCACTTCTAGGAATTCCTTTGGATGTGGAATAAGAGTCCATAATTCACTCTAGAGTCATTTAGAACTTTTTCTCTTGTATAAACCATTGTTAAGCATTCATAAAACAGCATATTTCCCTGTGTTGCTCATAATGAAAGGAAAACTTTTTCTAGAGAAATCTGAAAATGTGGCACAAGAAAAAAACCCTCTTTGGCACATTAGTACAGTAGAAAATTAGTTTTCCTCATATCTTGATACTTGCTTCCTTCCTGCTTTACTTACCTGGTTCCACTATTGGTGTCCAAAATTTTCAATATGGCATTCAGCTGGGTCAGATCTCTTCATGCATCCAATTTCCTTCTTCACCTCTGCTCCACATCCCTATATCTAGTCACATTTTGGAGATAATTTCAGTCAATATTTAACTAGACTGCTCTCTTCTAAGATGTTAAGTGGCTGAAAGCTCCCCCAGAGGAAATTCATATTTTAAAAGAGATCAAATAAATTAATCTCTACTTATTAGAATGTAGAAATTACCACAACATAATTATACTTCAAGATGACTTAAAAGACAAAGGAGCGGATGTGTCACTTCTAAAACACTCTTCATATTTCCTTCATGCCTACTCCTTGCTGTTTATTTTTCTCCCTTCCAGAACCTTTTCCATGATCTTTGGATTTCATACTTAATGGATGTTATGGTTTGTATCTGAGATGTCCTCCAAAAGCTCAATTGAGAGACAATGTAGGAAGGTTTAGAGGAGAAATGATTGGGTTATGAGAGCCTTAACCCATTCAGTAAATTAGTCACCTAATGGGATCAATTAGGCAGGTGGGTGTGGTTGGAGGAGGTGGGGCATTGGAAACATGGCTCTGGGGTATATATTTGCATTTGGCAAGTGGAAATCTCTCTTTTTGCTTCCTGACCATCTTGTAAGCTGATTCCCTCTGCCACACTCTTCTGCCATGATGTTCAGCCTCACCTTGAGCCCCGAGGAATGGAGCCTGCTATCTATGGGTTGAAACCTCTGAAGCCATGAGCCCCCAAATAAACTTTTCGTGCTCTATATTTGGTCTGGTGGGGTCCTTTAATCACAGCACTGAAAAAAGCTGACTAAAACAGAAATTGGTACCTGGAGTGGGGCTGTTGCTGTGACTAACCTGATCATGTTGTTCAGAATACTTTGGAGCTTTTTGGAATTGGTATGAGGAATTTTGCATTGTATAGCAGTGAAAGCTGGATATGCTTTAGTCTACTGTAAATAGAGATTAATGGTCAAGTCTGATGGGAGCTCAGAAGACCAGAATGCCAGTAGGATTATGGACAGTAAACACAGGGCTCAAGACGGTGCAGAAAAAAAGGAGTACACTATTCATAATTGGACTAGAAGCCACTTGTATTACACTGTGGCTGAGAAGTTGTATTTTGCCTGTGTCTGAGACTTTCTGTGAAGCTGATTTTATGTTAGAGTCTGTAAACAAGTCTGGATGGCGCCTGGCATTTTGCCAGAAGGAGTGGTTTGTGAAGTAACGCCAGCGAGAGCCATTAAGTGTGGAGATTCCTTATTGGTTGACTGCTGTATCCAGTTTATGTTAATTAAGATAAGCTGTGTGGAATGTATAAATACCTCTGTTGTCCTACAATAAACGGCTCCCACTCCTGCTGTATCAATCTACA
>NW_026000250.1:443071-462364 GCF_001458135.2 Marmota marmota marmota
CCGGGGTTATTTTTCTGCAGCTGGACTGTGGCAATTTTAAAAGTGATAGACTTCTTAATCTGGTGGAAGAAATATCTAGGGAGCATAGCATTCAGGTAGTGGCAAGGTAGCATGGCTTTTCTGGCAGCTCTTAACCAATTTTATTCAGAAACAGAAATCAGAGCAGGAAGTATTGACAAATGAAAGGCAGGAGTAAAACTAGAGCTAAGGAAGTTGCAGTTGTTAAAACATTACTACTGCCACTAAAGACATGCTAAAGACTTTCCCCAGATATAATAAGATGGTTTGGGGCATCTCAGGAGCTGGCAAGACCACACCTGTGTCAGGCTCAAGGGAGTAAAAGTGAAAATTCTTTTGAGAAGAGAACAGTGGGGAATCCTTCCTGCATAAGGGGGCCTAGGAAGGTTTTTCAAGGTACTCGGCCACCCAGATATCCAGAGGCTGCTGGGGGCTTTAGTACTGCTGGAAATGGTGACAGACCTTGGCTTTAACCACATAGTGCTAGTTCTGCAAGTTTACAGGATGTGGAGTTAGGGTGTCATGAAGGCTTCCAGCAAGATTTCAAAGGAAGTCCTGGAAAGCCAGGCAAAGTGCAGCAGGGTCAAAGTCCATGATGGTAGCCCCTGAGAGGACATAGTGTGAGATGTGAAGAGGAATCCAAAGCTGCTGTGGAGACCCTAAGATTAAGAAATGCCAATAAAATGGGACATCATCCTAGGAAAGCTGCAGGAATTGAGCAGAAACAAGCCAAAAGAAAGGCCACTTGGGCTGCAACCAACAAGGCCACAGGAGTGGATCTATAAAGACCTTCAGAGAGAACATTATGATGCAATATGCTCCAGATGCTTGACACAGAACTATAGGAATTATTTGCCCAGCTGGATTTCAGTCTTGCTTTGGTCCCATCTCTTCTTTCTATGCCCCTATTTTTTGTGAATGGAAATTTTTATTCTGTACCTTTATATATTGGACACTTGTAAACAGATTTTGGTTTTTACAGGAATCCATGATGCAAGTTTGCTCTGAGTCTCAGAGTAGACTTTGGACTTGAACTTTTAGGCACTCCTTGAACTGTTGAGATTTTGAGGATTCTTGAAGATGAACTAAATGTATTTTCTACTGTGTGATGGTCATGACCTATTGGAATTAGGAGCAGAATTTTATGATTTGTATGTTACACATCCCCCAAAAGCTCATGTATGAAATAATGCAAGAAAGTTTAGAGAAGAATTGATTGAGTTATGAGAGCCTTAACTCAATCAGTAAAGTAGTCACCTGATGGGATTGATTGAGTGATAACTGAAGGCAGCTAGGGTGTGGTTGGAGGAGATGGGGCATTGGGAGCATGGCTTTGGGGTATATATTTATATTTGGCAAGTGGAGATCTCTCTCTTTGCTTTCTGATCATCATGTGAGCTGCTTCTCTCTGCCACACTCTTCTGCTGTGATGTTCAACCTCACCTTGAGCCCTGAGTAAGGGAGCCTGCTGTCTTGGATTGAGACCTCTGAAACCATGAGCACCCAAATAAACTTTTCCTTCTCTGTAGTTTTTCTGGTTAGGTTCTTTGTCACAGCAGTAAAAAAGCTGACTACAATAATGTATTAGTTATAACATTATGTAATAACTTACCTCCAAACATAGTGGCTGAAAACAGTAATAAGTACTTTTATTTGATGAATTTTTAGGTCAACTCAATAGTTCTGGCACAGAGTCTCTCACAGGCTGCAATCAATGTGCCAGCTAGGGCTGCAGTTACCTCAAGGTTTCACCTAGACATGATCCATTTTCAAGCTTAATCATGTGATTGTTGGATGGCAATATTATTTCCATAGGGATGCACATGTGGCTTCTTGATCTGAGAGCAAGAGAAAGTTGAGGAGCGGGATGGAGGAAGGGAGAAAGAAGAGAGAAGACAGGGAAGGAATGGGAGGGAGACAGGGAAAAAGAGATTGGAATAACATAAGCTGGAAGTCACACATTTTTTACTTTTATCAAATTTATATAACTTTTATATAACCTAATCTTTGCAATGACATAACATCATTTATTTTCCTTAGAAGCAAGCCATGATCCAACAAATACATGAAAAAAATGTTCAACATCATTAGCAATTAGCATACCCATTTTTATAGCCACATGATTCACAATATCCAAACTATTGGACCAGCTTACATGTCCATCAATGTATGAGTGGATGAAGAAAATGTGGTAAATGTACACAATGGAATTTTATTGAGCCAAGAAGAAAAATGAATTATGTCATTTGTAGGAAAATGGATGGAACTTGAAAATATTATGTTATATGAAATAAGCCAAACTCAGAAGGTGAAACATTGTATGTTTTCTCTCATATGTGGAAGCTGCAGAGGAATAAGGGAAAGGAAGCTGGGTGGGAACTCAAAGAGAAATCAGCAGAGGAAAAGGTCCAGGGGGTGGGAGGTAGGGAGGGAAACGGTGTTGTGGAATGATATTGACCAAATTATATTGTTGTATTGTATGCATGTATGAATATGCAACAACAAATCTGATCATTATGTGCAACTACAAAGCACCAAAATATTTTGGAAAAAATTATACAAACAAAAAACCAAAACAAAACAAAAGAGGAAAACCATTAGGCCCAGGTAACATAATAGGAGATGATGACATCAGAAACAGAATACTAAATGGTGCAGAACATTGGGATCTATCAAAGAGGCTGCTGACCACATTTATACACACCTAAATAAAAGGCTAAGAATATTGACACATCACTTTTGGATAGGTAGTTGTGCTTGAATTTGCATATAGATTTTCAATTTGGTTATATCTACATATGTCCATGTAACCTCCATCAGTTACTCTTAAATAAGTTTCATTTTTGAGAGTGCATGTTTTGATGATGAATACTACAGTGACTATTTTAAGGGGTTATTAGGATGAGGTTGTATTCAAGAAAGAGAACCGTGAAAATAGAAGTAATCATGGAGGCCTAAATAAATTAAGTATTTTGTTAATTTTCAATTCAATGCTATAACTAACCTCCTATTGTATTTCAGATATCATAAAATATATGCAGATACAAGTGTGAATAAACTAATCTCTACTTTGCATTCCTCCTAGTTTAATGAAGGTAACCAATAGATACACAAAATCTACTACAAAAAGCATGTTCTAAATACTGACTAAAATACCAAAGATAATGATATGTGTACATTTGCATGTATACCAAGGAGAGGAGCAGAAACTTGTTCTGAGTCTTAAAGTCAGTGTGTGTCAGGAAATACACATGAGTGAACTACAAGCAGCAGTAAGAAATATACGATAAAGGTGTGGAGTCAAGAAAGCATAAGCACATTCAGGAAGTCCAAGGTGTTTAGCAAATGAAACCTGAGTGTGTGATATTCGAAGAGACATTACAGAAGGCTTGAAAGTTAGGCAGGGGCTAGATCATATTAGACTTTGCATGCCATGTTAAGGACTTTGGATTTTACCCTGAGGTTAATGATATACTAGAAAGATCTAACTAAAGGGGCCAGATTGGTGACTTAAAAATATCATTCTAGTTTCAGTGTGGATTGCTTTGTAGGGCACAGATGGAATTTTAAGAATGGAGTTGTAGCAAAAGTTTTAAGAACATGTTGTTTGGCTTCAGGCAATTGCTGCTCAATAATCTGTGTGTAGAAAATAAATAAATGTCTTTCAAATTCTCAGATTCCCCTTCATAGGACTCACCTAATGGTGTTCTGATGGAAGTCATGGAAACTGATAAATGAAAAGCACTTTCTACAGTTCCTGGCATATACTAGCACTCTATAAATTGCAACTCTTCCTATTAAACCTGCTAAAAAAAATGAGGAATAATTTTTAAATAATTTAGGTAAGAGAAAGTAGTGATCTGGATTATGGTCATAGCACTGCTGAAGGACAGAATTGGATGTTTTACAGAGGCCTATAATAGTTAAAATCAAAATATCATAGTATCCAATTGGAGTTATTCCTCTATTCATCATTTCTGAGTAATCTATTAGGAACCACTTAAGAATCTGCAGCTTTTATTTGACAGGAGAAAGAAACTAGTTATGGAGTGAACTTTATGAAATGAATGCTAATTCCTAGTTACTTGATGCTAATATAAAACCTATAATTTAGTCCTGCTGTACCAATCAGTCCCTTTCTCTCTCTTTCCTTAGATTACAAATTATATAAGGAATATAAGCTTAATTGAGGAAGAAAAATATTAGAAACATATAAAATGAAATAAACCTTACAATCCCTACTAATAAAAATTAACTAATGGGAAAAAGTATATGTTGAAAAATGATCATCTCATAGATTATAATAATAATAATAATAATTGGCTATTTTTTACTAAGTATATGATATGTATCAGGATATTCTATAAGTGCTATATTTAGATATGTACTTAATTAAACCTTATAACAACCCAATGGGATCGGTGCTCCATTTTATAGATGGGGAAGCCTGAGACTTAGAGTGCTTGTTATTTACTTCAGATCGTGTGGATAATAAATGATAAGGCTTGGATATGAATCCAAGTGATCTCATTTCAGAGCATGGAACTTTTCTATTGTACTATATTTTCCCCACCTTTTATTTATTTATTTTTGTTTTGGTACCAGGGATTGAATCCAGAGGCACTTAACCAGTAAAACATCCTGAACATATTTTATTTTGAGATGGGATCTTGCTAAGTTGCTTAGAGCCTTGCTAAGTTGCTGAGGTTGCTTTGAACTTGAGATCCTCCTGTTAAATTCCTGAGTCACTAGGATTGCAGGCATCAGCCATGGTTCCTGGCTTGTGCCCCATCTTTGTGAGATGCTGTCATAATGTTTGGTAATACTTAACATATAGGAAAAAATACATTGTTTTACTGTCAAGAGGATAGACACTGAAAGACATCTGGGATATTTTGTTTAATTGTCAAAAAGATTGTTTCAATTTTAAGTGCTCCAAAACAAACCAAAGCATCTTCTTTTCTCTCTTTGAAGATGATCTTTATTAATTAATTGGCTAATATAAAAAATCCTTATATATCAGGTTGACATATTTAATAAATTAGAGGTACATTTAGAAGATATGATAGGCACAATGGTACCCTCCTCCAAAAATAAATTCCCATATCCTAATCCTGAACATGTGGACTAATGGACATGTTATTCTACATGGTAAAAGGGACTTTGTGTATATGATTAGGTTAAGGATGTTGAGATGGGAGATTATATCAGATTGTAGTATGTGTGGTAAATGTATTCATTATCTCAATGCCTTAAGTATAGAAAGCTGAGGAATCAGAAAAGGAAATGTGATAAGAGAAATAAAAGTTGGAATTGTGAGATTTCTGGCTTTAAAGACAGAGGAAGGGGATATAAGCCAACAGTACAGGCATTTTTTAGCAAGGAAATCAATTCTTTCCAACATACTTCAAGAGGTGCACAGCCTTGTTGGTAACCTGATTTTAGCCTAGAGAGATAGAGATCTGATTTCTGCCAGTCAGAACTGTTTAAAACATGTACATTGTTGGGGTTTTTAGCCCCCTCCCACCCCCCATCTCCTCCTGACCAGCGGGGGAAGCAGGGAAAGCACGCCCTGACCAAGAGGAGCCAAGAGAGGTAAAGGTTGACTGGCTGCCCACACCTAGCCCTCCCTCCTGGGAGGACAATCAGACATGCCAGGGAGAACAGTCAAAACAGGATCTTGTTTAATTAGGAAGTACACACAGCTTATATACTGCACAGGAGCCAATCAGAATAAAGGTCAGAGAGGTGGAGCAAGTTCACATGTACACCCACCCCATAGTCTGTAAGGGAAGGCACAGCTGTCCACCAGGGCGGAAAAGTCCTGGACCTATCCTGGAGGTGGTCCCCCTCCTCCATCACCGCCCACAGCACCACCTCCTCGCTGATTGCCAGGAGCCATCCCAGCCACATGTGTGGCCCCAAGACGGAGAAGCAGGCAGTCACGCCCTATAGTACATGATATCAGTATTAGAGTATGGAGGTTTTAGTACAACTCCATGTATTACATACAGCAGCAAAAAGGAAACCAATACATATGTCTTGAACTGATCAGTTGTTATTAAAATTCTAACTTAATTTTAGAAGGATTATTGAGATACAATTCATATGCTATTCAATATGCCCATTTAAAGTATTCATTTCATTGGCTTTAGGTATATATACAGATATATGCAACTGTCACCAGACTGAGTTTTAGAAACATTTTATTACCTCACAAAGAAGGTATCTATGGTAGAGAAATAAAACTCAACTTCAACAACCCAAAGTGAAGTTCTTAAACTATCATGTATAATAAAGCTCATTAACTTTGAATGAAACTAAATTTTGCTTTTCTCATCCTCAATCTTCCCAAGCCTGAAAAAGGGATAATATTAGTATTCATCCCCATAACAGAAAATAACCTCAGAAAGATGATGTCATGAAGTTCACATGTTGAATCTACCAAAATATTTTTTATCTATTGATGTTTAAAACAGCAAGTGCTCACTATTTTTGCTCTTGAACATCTCTAATCATTTCTACTTTATTCACACTTATTTATTTTATTTTATTTTCATTTATGCAACAGATATATAAAATGATGATATAAAATATTAAACACTTGAAGATGACTTTGGTTTCTAAGAAACATATATAGGTTTTTAAAGTATGCAAAACATGAATTGGAATCTGAAAGGGGATTTCATGATTTTCATGAAGAGCATTCAGGTCCTTACACAGCTGAGAACAAATTTGGAATTAATTGGGCTGCTTTTGTATCACCCTTTTTTTCCCTAAAAGAACACCATTCTCTTTTACCTCACTAAAACATTGCTTATTGGTTTGCAATATCATCTACACATTGAATATTTAGGTGACTTATAATCTTCATAATCTGACCTTATTTGTGCCTGTCTTCCCAGAAATTCCAAGAAGCTACTAGTTTCTTGGAACCTGTAGTCACTTCCACAATTTTAACACCAGATGGGACCTTACGACAGGTTTTTCCACAATACTATTCTTGGTGTGTTGTTAATGTCAACATTAGAGGGAGACTCAAGCATAGGTTTGTTCCAAATCCACAATTTAGTATGTTGTTAAGAATGAACTATAGATTACCTACAAAGAGCAGTCCACTCCCACCACCCTCTCTCTCTGGGACCAAGGTAGGACCAAATGCCTTGAAAACAGTGGCTATGGTCAGGAACTGTGGGATTCACACTGGCTCTGGGCTGAATTACTATGGAGGGAAGAGCCATATTCTCTTCCACCATACTTGTGGACACATAGCATACAATGCTATGTCATACCCTCAGCACAAAGCCCACCAAGACCAGCACAGCACTGGATAGCACCAAGGCCATACTGCTGTAGACAACCTATTGCTGAGGTGTACTCACAGTCTAAGATCACTGCAACCAGTCACAGGTGATACTGGCCAGAATATACATCTGATAGACTAGGGCCACATGTCCATGCCTGACACCAGGGCTGTTTCAGAATTCCTGCCTGTGGGTGCTGGCTTGGGTGTATGGGATCTTAGGATCAGTCCAATGTTATGTTTCATCAGCCTGCCACTGAGTACCTAGGCAAAGTCTTGTGCTTAGTACCCTGTCATATCCCCTGAAAATGGGGTCTTGCTCCATGTTATGTTGCCCAAGGTTGGGCTTATATTAGTGAAAGCAGTCCATTGGCCACCAAGGCTGATGCTAAGCTGCATCAAACCTCTGTCTCATAGCTGCAAGGACCTGAAGGTCCCAAGGGTGCACCCAAGCCCATGCCACATATGGTGGCAAGAACTTGAGTCTATCCCACTAGGGTACAGGCATCAATTTGATGTCTGGGCAGCTCTAGTTACTCTGTCTGCAAGTTCTAGCCTACATACAGATCCTTTAAAGGAGATTTTATAAAATTCCTGACTTAAGATTATTTTCTTTTAACACTTTTAAGATGTCACCTCATTGTCTTCTGTTGTTTATGACTTCTAATGATGTTCTATATTTCTTCATTTATTTTTGTTCTTTTTGTTCATCCAACTGGATAATTTCTTTTCCCTTACTCCATGCTTTCAGCTTCATTCTTTTACTATTCAGATCTGTTTTGAGGTTCCTCTGATGATTTTTTAAAACTTGTTATTGCCATTTCTCAATTCATGAATTTTTTTTTATCTTTCCACATTTGATTGGTCCATTGTAGTTATACATAATGATGGTATTTGTTGTTACATATTCATCCATGCACACAATATAACAATATAATTTGTCCAATAATGCTCTCTAGCACCCACCACTCCCTCCCTACCTCTCACCTTTTGGTGGCTTTCCTCTAATGATCTCCCTTTGATTTTCATGAGACTCCTCCAGCTTTCTTTTCCTTTTTATTCTCTAGCTTCTACACATGGGAGAAAACATGCTATCCTTGAACTTTTGAGTTTGGCTTATTTTGCTTCACATAATGGTCTCAGTTTCCATCCATTCGACTGCAAGTAACATAATTTAATTTTTCTTTATGGCTAAATAAAACTACATTGTGCACATATGCTGAGAGCCATAGCTGAATCGGAATGACACATGGCATTTTTGCCAGAATGGAGTGGTTGAGAGGTGACACCAACAAGCCATTGAGATGATAATGGTTATGTTAAGCTGTGTATTCAATTGTATATTAGACCCCTGCTGTCCGCCTCAGCCTGCATTCTCCAGCTACATTGGAATTCTCGCGGGGATTCCCGGAGAGTTCCCATTGGTTGGGGAAGTGCGGGAGGAGGGATTTCCGGAGGAGGGATTTCCGGTTGGTGTGGTGTGTCCCGGGAGAAGGCCGTGTGCGTGGCGTTCGCTGGAGTTCGGAAATAAAGTTTGTTCCTGCTTCAGTGGCTCGTGATTTGTGCCCAGCCAGACTGCAGCACACATATACCACATTTTCTTTATCCACTGATACATAGATGGACACATAGGCTGGTTCAATAGTTTGGCATTGTAAATTGTATGGCTATAAAAATGGGTATGCATGTATCGTAATATGCTGACTTTAATCCTTGAGAATAAATAACCAAGAAGTGGTGTAGCTGAGCTATCTGGTGGTTTCATGTCTAATATTTTGAGGAAACTCCATATTGATTTCCTTAGTGGTTGTACAAATTTAAAATCTCACCAACCATATAAAATTGTTCCTTTTCCCCTACATCCTCTAAAGCATTTATTATCATTTGTATTCTTGATGACTGCCTTTCTGACTGGTATGAGATGAAATCTCTGTTTTTTTTGTATATAATTATTTTAATGACATAACATAAATTATGGTTAATATATAATTTTATGTTACTGTGTTTATACGATCCCTTCAGTATGTGAAGGCCATTCTGAACTCACTGGCCACCTGTGTTGTTATCTATCCATTTATTTTTGATTTGCATTTCCCTAATTGTCAATGGTTCTACCAGTGACTTTTTATTTGATTTTTAAAATTTCTAACTCTTTATTGGTGTACTCTGAGGAGACATTTTTTTTTTCTCATTTAATTTTTAAAGTATGGCTTTTGAAGATATTTTATAATAGTCAACTTAATGTCTTTGTGTACTAAGCTCATAATCTTGTTCACTCTCAGGGTCAGATTTTACTGATTGCTTTTTCCCTCAAGTCTATGGCATATTTTGTTTCTTTAAATGTCTTTTAATTTTTAAAGCCAGAACTGAAACCTTTAATTTATATGTTATCTTCTCAGCTATCATATTACTATGCCCCAAAGTTTTGGTATTGTTGCTGGCTTTGTTGTGATATTGTTTGTTGTTAATGATTATTTATTTAGTACTTTCCTGGAATAATTCTCAAAATTCAGTTTTTAAAAAATTTTTGTGTTTGTAGATGGACACAATGTCTTTATTTTATTTATTTTATTTTGTGTGTGTGGTGCTAAGGATCAAACTCAGTGCCTCACACATGCTAGATAAGTGCTCTGCCACTGAGCTACAGCTACAGCCCCTCGAATTCTTTTTTAAAAATATTTCATGTCTTTATTTTTATGTGGTGCTGAGGATTGAACCTAGGGCCTCGCACATGCCAGGCAAGCACTCTACTGCTGAGCCACAACCCAGCCCCTCTCAAAATTCTTTATTCTTTTATTGCATTACCTCTTGGATTTCTTTTACTTTATTTTTTAGTTCTTGTTTTTATTTTAAGCATGAATTCCTAGTGGTCGCACCTGGGTTATTACAAATTTAATGGTCAGTCAGTGATTGGTGGAAGATTTCCTTAAATACCTTGCCAAAATGACTTCTACCCTTTGCCAAGAGGATCTTTGTTAGAAGGCACATTTTCTCACTTCAGGCAGTTTACGAAAAGGCTTTATTTTTCATCTTCTGTTATATAGGGTGACAAGGTCAGCTAGAGGTAAATGACTTATGCCTTGTCCTTCCCTGGCCATGTACATAGATTCATACATGCATACAGCTTTTTAAATCCCTAGGAATATTTTTGAGCTTTTCCTGTGGTCATCCAGTTCTCCAGGATTTACTTTTCAATTCTCATCCAGGCACTTATTTTTCCCAACTGAAATTACAGTCTTAGGTAGCAGAGATGTTACCAGCAGTGTTTGCTTTTATTTTTTTATTTTTTGGTAGTGCCCAAAGTTAGACATAGCATAATTTTTTCTCATTAAGCTGAACTGTGAGTCAAATAGCCACCACACTCTGAGAAGAGAGATTTCTGATGGAGCTGAAACTTCAGAAAAGTTATTAACTATTGTCTGGGGACTGTGCTCTAACAAAGCTCCAGAAGTATTTAGAGATCTCCTTTGTCTGAAATGCTATTCAGTTTTGGCTACTGAACCACTGAACTGTGATACAACTGAACGAGGAGAAAGGGTGAAAGGGAGTAGACCCAAAATAAAAATGTTACAGACTGTACTGTCTTACTCAGGTTCAATAGTTTCTTTTGATATACAGTTTGTTCAGGTTGTAGTGTGGCTTTGCTATACTATAATTGCTAGAGTTCTGAAGTGGTTTATTTTAGTTGTTTTTCATGGATTTGTAGTGTTTTAGAGAGAAAGAGAGAGTTAAGTCACCAAGGTCTTCTGCATTAGTCAGGTTTTCATAGCTGTGACTAAAACACATGACAAGAACAGTTTAGAGGATGAACAGTTTATTTGGGCTTATGGCTTCAGAGGTTTAGTCTATGGTTGGCTGACTACATTACTCTGGGCCCAAGGTGAGGCAGAACATCATGGCAGAAGAATGTGACAGAGAAAAGCAGCTCAGAATACGATGACCTGGAAGCAGAGAGAATGAGAAGAAAATGAATCCTTCCAGTTCACAATCCCATGACCCATCTCCTTTAGCCACATGCCATTTGCCCACAGTTATCACTCAATTGGTCCATTCATACTAGGATGGACCAAAGTTACAAACCCCATAATCCAGTCATTTCACCTTCAAATATTCTTTCATTAACAGAGGAGCCTTAGAAATATACCTCATATCCAATCTGTAACGCCTTTATTCTGTTGTTTATAAAGTTTCACCTCTTATAATGTTACTATATATTTTACACTTGTTTTCCTCTTTTCTTCATTCTTCAATTTCTCTACTTTTATTTCCCTGTGGGTAATTGGAAAAAGCTTTAAAATCCCATCTTTATTTATGTACAATGTTTTACAATATATGGCTTTGTATGTTTGCTTTGCTTGTTAAATATAATTTTCTTAAATATTTATTATGCATACAACAAAATGGTCACATCAGAGAGCATTATACATTTTTCTTCAACCATTAAATTAATCATGTTTTTGAAAACTTATGAAGACAGTCTATTATACTCACACATATATTTGCCAATTCATTTATTATATCTTTATTCAGAAGTTTCAAGTCTTGTATTTTTATTTTGTTTTGGTTTTTCTTTTCTTTCTTTTTTTGATAACTTTATTTAGCCATTCTGAATGGATGTGCTTGCTGGTGATAAATTCTTGTAGTTTTTCTTTGAGTTTTAAAAGCTTTTTTTTGCATTTTCATTCCTGAAGGATATTTTTGCTGGATTTAGAATTCTTGGATGACACTTCTTTTTTTTTCATCATTTGAAGAATACATGCCACTTTTTCTGTACTTCCTATTTATAGATAGGGAACCTACTATTATCCATTTATTATTTACCTGTAAGTAATGTTGCTTTCAAGCTGTTTTTGTCTTTAATTTTGAGAAGTTTGATTATGATATCTTAGCAAGAATTTCTTTAGAAAGAGTTTAGAAAGAGTTTGGGGTCCATAGAGCTTCTTGACTATTTAGGTTTTTGCATTTCATCATGTGGGAGGTTTTTAGCCATTATTTCTTTGAATACTCATTTAGTTCCACTCTCTCCTCTTGTTCTGCGACAATAATGGCAGAATCATTTGTTATTGCCTCATTGAATCCTATGTTTTTTTCATCTTTTCAGTCTATATCCTGTCTGTTGTTCATATTAGAAACATTCTTTGGGGGCTGGGGATGTGGCTCAAGCGGTAGCGCGCTCGCCTGGCATGCGTGCGGCCCAGGTTCGATCCTCAGCACCACATACAAACAAAGATGTTGTGTCCGCCGAAAAACTAAAAAATAAATATTAAAATTCTCTCTCTCTCTCCCTCTCTCTCCCTCTCTCTTTTAAAAAAAACATTCCTTGTTTTATTTTCTTGTTTTTAATTTATTTTTTAAATACACACAACAGTGGAATGCATTACAATCCTTATTACAAATATAGAGCACAATTTTTGTATCTCTGTATATAAAGTATGTTCACGCCAACTTATGCATTATACATGTACTCTTTTTTTGCATTACAATTCCTAATACACATATATACCACAATTTTTCATATCTCTGTTTGTATATAGGTATGTTGGCCCCAAATTCAAATCTTCATACATGTATTTTGCATAATGATGACCATCACATTCTACCATCCTTGCTAATCCCCTTCCCCTTCCCTTTCCCTCCCACCCATCTTCCCTATCTAGAATTTCTTGCTTTATTTTCAAACTCACTTATTTTTCTCTCTTTTATCTTTAATCTACTGTTGGGCTCAGGCACTGCATTTTTACATTAGCTAATGTATTTTTTATTCCACAAATTCTACTTGCCTCTTTTTGATATCTTGTATTTATTTGCCAATATTTTCTATTTTGTCGTTGTTCAAAGAATAATTATAATTTATCATGAAAATATTTTTATGAGTTCATGCCTTTATTGGTTGTTTTTTTCCAGACTTCTTTCTCCCCTGTTTTTGGTATAATGAGTAATTTTCAATTGAATTGTTGACATCTTACATGTTATTATATGGGATTTCAGAGTCTAAATGAATCTTCAGTTTTTTCCAGAGATTTACCCTATTTTAGGGTATTTTAGGTGTGAATCCTGGCTGTTGTTTAGACTGTTTCCAATGACAATTTACTATCCAGAACCTTTGCAGTAGTTTCTTGTCTTCTTTGTGTACCACTTGGAAGGCATTCTGAAAAGTAGGGTGATTTTCTGTTATAGTTCTGTTTTAAGACCTTTCAGTGTTTTGATACTAGTTATTTTCAGATGTGAGTCATTCTGGGGTCTTCCCAGGACTTCTTATGCAGATATAAAGAATCTCTTTCTCTCATTTCCTTTTCTATGATAGACTTCTTTTACTCTCTATTCAGGAAGAAGATAAGCACTGTTTGATATTATTGGGTGCTCCTCCAGACTTTCTACTTGATTTGTCTTATTATATACCAACATAGGAATAAAACCCTAGGTTAACTGCTTCTGTTGTTTGGGGAGTAGAGTCTAGACTTCTGTCTTAGCCTTCACCATTGTTGTCAGTGGAAGAGGAAAATACATTTCTGGGTTCCTTGCTGCTACCTTATGAGGGGCTCAAACCAGACTTCCCACTCTGTCTCTGCAGATGCTACTCTTCTGGGAGACAAAAAGCACCTCTCCTCACTATTATTATAGCCATGTGGGATTTGTGATACCAAATGCCCTGCTCCATCCAGTAGGGGAGGGGAGGACCTCCCCAGGCCAAACAGCACTACTGGTAGGGCATACAAAATCCTGCTATTGCCTCTTGCTCCCTATCCACTCTAATTGCTATTGGGGTTGAAAAATGCCACTTTGAGTCATTTACTACCACCAGGTGAGAGGCCTCTAGCCTACATTTCCTGCCTTGTCTCTACAACTCTGCTCATTGGTGGAAAAAAAGCACTTTCTTGGGTGGGCTCTTTTACCACTCAGAACAGTAGAATCTGACTTTCTTGTTGGTTTTGTCTACCAGACAGGAGAAGGTGATAATGTATGGTGTTTGACTGAAGTAGGGCACTTATTGTCAAGTCAGAAAGGTTTCTTTCTTGTTGAGCTGTTTTCTTCCCAGTCCTCTGGTTAGGGCAGGCTTTTTTGAAAGGCTTATTTTTGTCTGAACCTGATTGTGTTCTGGATTGCAGGATTCTCTAACACCTAGCCAAGATATATGAAAGATTAAAAGAGAACCTAGAGAACCTATTGTTATGTCATTCGTTAAGTCCTAAGGTTCGTAGTCAGTGTCTCCTTGTTTTTCCACCTTTCCGTCTTCCCATAATTGTTGTATATATACAGTTTTTAGTTGTACTAAAATAGGGATAAGCAGGTATAATTAGGCCTAAATAATTTTGTCCATTACCTCTTTATATATAACATTTAAAAATAGTTTAGAAAATAATTTCCCAGAATATTTAATATAAATATTTCAGCAAGAAGGTTAAATGAGATTATGTGGTCTGCTGTTAATGAAAATTCTTATTTGATTGTTTTCATTTTAAAGTTAAAATTGGTCTTTTTTCAAATATTCTTGTCTTTTTATGGTTTTTTGGTCTTTCATATTTTTTCATCCTTTTCATTTATTTAAATATGTTTAACCTAATTGTTTTTTGTTTGCAGTTTCTAAATCATTTGCAGATCTCATTTTACTGTTTTAATTTTTCTAATCACTCTAATTCATATTTTCTTTTACTCCATGTAATTTATTAATTTTTTACATTGTGTTCATGTCATATGGCTTTAAGAATAGATTTGTTTGATAACTGTGTTAAAGATTTTTTAGGATATGGCATTCTTTACATCCTACATACTCTTTTCATAGATAAAATATATTTAATAAATTATCCATCACTTTCAGTTGTTCTCACAGGGAAGGTTGGTTAATGTTAATGTACTTAGAATGTCATAGAGCTAGTAATTGAGACTTGGCCTTTTTAAAAATTCAGACTAATTTAGAGTCTTCTCAGAAAATTTACTGAAATGTGACATGCCTTTTGTTCACAGAAAAAAAAATCTAGATTTGATACATATCTTGTGTTGCTTCCTAAAAAACAGTAACCTCATAGGGTTCATTAAATCAAATCACTTGTCTCTCATTTTATATTGTTTGGGGATAGCTGCTAATCACTGGAATATGTAAAAGGTAGAACAACAATCCTCTCAAAATGTCAAAGTTTTAAGCCCCTTAATTTGTTATTTTGTTACCCTACCTGACAAAAGAGGTTTTGAAGAGGTGATTAGGTTAAGGACCCTGACGTGGGGATATTATTGTGGACTGTCAAGGTAGGCGCTGGAGGCAATCATAAATAATCTTAGAAGATCAAAGAGGGAGGTAGAGGTATCAGAAGAGCTAAGATGATAAAAAGAGAGGTCAGAATGTAAATGGAGATGTGGAAAGGTCCAGAGTCAAAGACTATGGGTAGCTTCTAGATCTGCAAAAGCTAAGGAGATACATTGTTTGCTTGAACTCTGGATAGAAATGCCTGTGAACACGTTGACTTCAACTGAGGTTTCATTTCTGATCTCTAAAAACTGAAAAATAATATTTTTTTTGATATTTTAATAAAATAATTTTTATTATTTTGTTAAAGGTGCCATAGAAAACTAGTATTATGGAGAAATTAGTACCTAAAATTAAGTATTAAATGAGTTCTGATTTAGGTTATTTTCTATAACTCTCTTGAATAACTAAAAATATCTATTTTTCTAAAATGTACATGATAAAAACACTGCATCCATCTCTATTGTGTAACATTCAAGGGTTTTGATTGACATTTTATCTTTGTTTTGAAACATATCTATACCCTTATAAAAAACTCTATTCTTGTTTTCAAGTATATCATTCTCATCCCAGGTGCTGAAGTAAGTCAGCCATCTATTAAAACATAGATCCTGGCTAGATACCTTAACATTAGCACAATGTCAAATCTACCTTATAGTCTTCAGTGAATAAGAACATAGGTTCTATAGTCAGTATCTGACATTTTCTTAAATCCACCTTTGGAATTGTGTGGGAATGCACCCACATACACACTTACAATATGTGTTGCTTAACAACAAGGACATGGCTTTAAAAATGTGTCATTGGTTAATTTCATCATGTGAACATCACAGAATGGATCTCCACAAACCTAGATGGTATAAATCAATTATTCCCTGTGACCTCTTATATGATTAAGAGATGTGGTATACACAGATGTATGTAACTGCTGCTGGTATAACACAGTATACTATTTTAATAGTAAAAACTGTGGAGTAATAAATACATAAATCAATAGCATAGTCATTTATTATAATTTTCAAGTTTTATGCATATACTACACCTAATTGTGTATCCTATAAATAATAATAATGGGTTTATTTACATTAGTATCAATAAAATATGTGTATAATGCATTGAATTACAATGTTATAGCAGTTATGACATCATTATGACATAACACATTTAGTTCCATTATAATTTTATAGGACTACCATCATTTATGCTGTTCATTGATGACTGAAATGTCATTGTGATGTATGTATAATGCACAAACCTATATACATGAATTCAGGGATGCTTTGCATTGGAATACACAAACGTATATAAATGAATGTTTGAATTCACTTCAGAATCTGTTGTGAAACAATCTCAAAACCCAGTTGCAACCTATTAATGCCCCTTGGGATTGAGAGGGGGTGAGTTTCAGATATCATAAATTATGATCGACTCTCAATGGTCTATATAGTGAAGGACTGAGGAGAAATACCAACAGGGAGCAAATGATAAGAACTTTAAAGATGGAAAAACTCAGCTTTGCAGGGTAAGAAGACAGTATGCACAGGGATTCAGAGTGGAAGTTCAAGAAGTAGATCACTCAGTTTCAAATTCTGCCTCCACTATTTACAAAATGTATATGTGAGCATGTTATTTAATCCCTAGAAAGCATAGTTTCTTTAAATCTGAGCTATGGATAATAATAATAGAGTGTAATATACGGGGTTGTGAGGATTAAACAATGTGATTCATACAAAATGTCTATTCTAGTCCCTGGAAAACAGTAAGCTCTTAACTAAGAGATCATAGTTAACAACACAAGTGATGAGACATAGGGTGCATTGAACATGGCACAGATCACTTAAAGTTATTCTCATACAAAAAGCACATTCTGGGGCTGGGGTTGTGGCTCAGTTGCAGAGTGCTTGCCTAGCATGTGTGAGGCACTAGGTTCAATTCTCAGCACCACATACAAATAAAAATAAAGGTCCATTAACAAATAAAAAATAATTTTTTAAAAGATGCATAATCTGAATTGAATCAGTGAAAAAGCAGATAAATCTAAAATAGGAAATATTTTTCAAAATAAATGGTTAGTATTCTTCAAAAGAGTCAAGGTCATGAAAAAGAAATATGAAGAACTGTGCCAGATGAGATCACCAAGGAGAAATGAAAACTAAATACAATATGGGACTTTGGATTAATTCTGAAGCAGATAAATGACATCAGAAGAAAAAAAAATAATGAAATGTGAATAAAGATATAATTCAGTTAATAGTGTTGATTTTGTATTAATTTCCTTGTTTAGATAATTGTATTATGATTATGTGAGATGATAATGTAGGAAGCTGGGTGCAAGGTATATAGGAACACTGTAGACTGTTTTGCAACATTTTCATAAATCTAAATTTATTTCAAACCAAAAGTTTCAAATATGTGAAACAAAGAGTGGTGTAGTACTAGTTGGAATAGAAATATAATCATGATATTTTTTTCTTCACAATGAATACATTCTATGCCACAGGGCACTCAAGGTCGTTAGCCATAATCACCTTATAGAAAAATGATCATCTACATATGGAGTAGCATTTGCTTCAGAGATACAGCAATAATACCAATGTGAATGTACCAAATATTTAGAGGATAGAAAATGGGGTATAGTTAGTAGGTTTTCAACATAGTTTCCCCATGCATTTGACTCTCGACATCAATTTGCAACAGTTAGACCTTATTACCAAATGGCAGAAGTATGCTGAAAGATAAAATTCAAAGATGTTGATACATCACTAGAGATCCTTTCACCCATAAATAATTAGCCCAATCCATCAACATATTATGTCATATTTTCCGCTTGAAGAATAATTTCTCCTTGGAATAGAAAATTTTAAATTATAATTAGTGCTAATAATTTGTGACTATAAGGTAAATATCTAAGACCTCAGATCATAATAAGCCAAGTATATTCAAACACATTTTGAATCTTTTTATTTAATTTTATTTTGTTTAAAAGTTTGAGGGCCATTATGAGTTGAATTGCATCCCTCTAAAATTTTATATGTTGAAATTCTAATCCTCGGCATCTCAGAAAATGGATATTCAGAGATTATAGATTCTTCTTTAAAGAAATTGGCAGTCATTTGCAAATAAGATTTTGATGAACTTAGAATACTATAGGAAAGTATAATAGTAAAATTTCAATATATTGCCAGGTGTGGTAGCACACACCTGTAATCCCAGTGGCTTGGAAGGCTGAGGCAGGAGGATCACAAGTTCAAGGCCAGCCTCAGCAATTCAGTGAGGCCCTCAGCAACTTAGTGAAGTCCTATCCCAGATAAAAGATAAATAGGACTGGGAACATAACTCTGTGGTAAAGCACCCCTGGGTTCATTCCCCCAGTACCAAAAATCTTCTTCAATATATTAAAATTCTTGGGGATGTGTATTCAGGTTAACAAAGTTTTTGCCTAAATAAGTATTTTAAAAGAAATATTTTTTCTTACTAGTGAAAACAGTTTAAACATAGTTTTGTTAATCTACTTTTCTGCCTCAGTAATGGGAGTACAGTGAAGGTAATTGATTTTTTTTTAAATTTTTTATTGTTGGTTGTTCAAAACATTACAAATTTCTTGACATATCATATTCCACACTTTGATTCAAGTGGGTTATGAACTCCCACCTTCACCCCATACACAGATTGCAGAATCACATCAGTTACACATCCATTGATTTACATATTGCCATACTAGTGTCTGTTGTGC
>NW_026000250.1:469233-474104 GCF_001458135.2 Marmota marmota marmota
TTTTTTTTCCTGGAACAAAGCCTAATTTCCAGACAATTTTTAAAGTGGAGAATTTTACACTCAAGTGTATATATTCATTATGATTGAACATAAGTATAGGAGCTAGAAAAAGGTAGAGGAAGCAGTGCAATAGTATTGATTCGTTATCTGTTAAAGCCCTGAACAAAGTCCCCATTTCTCCCCTAAATGATCAATTCAGTTGCTAATATTGACAACAATGAGTATAACATATGAAGACATGTTTTTCTTCCTGATAAAAACAACTAAAAGTAAATAGCAGAAAGATCAGTAGAAGGAAAGGAAGAGGGGTAAAGAGGAAGAAGGGAGGGTAAGGGGACATGCTGGGAACTGAATGACAGCTTTCCATGTGTTAATAATTATGTCAAAATGGTTTCAAATGTTGTGTATAACTAAAAAAGAAGCGAGGAAAATTCTATGGAGAAACAAATTATTATTAATATAAATTTAAAAACACTATTGACAAATATATATCCCATAGGGTGTGAAGCCTTGAATGTGTATTATTTGTTTAAAAATAGATAAAATTTTAAATTTTACATATAACAGTACAAAGTGCCCCCATGTATCCAGTACCCAGTTCCCTTTATTATGAACATTGTACACTGCTCTGATAATTTTTTCAGAACTAATGAAATTATTTAAATGCATTGTTATTACTTAGGGTCTCTACTTCCTTTATGTTTTCTTAGGTTTCGCTAATACCCTATTACAGCTTACCACATTACATTAATTTTCATACCTCCTCAGATTTCTTTCTACCGTGAAAGTTCTTAGACTTTCTTTGTTTTGATTATCTTGACAATTTTCAGGAGTATCAGTCAGTTATTTTATAGAACATCTTCAATTTTGGGACTGATTTTTTTCTCATGATTAAGCTGGTGTTGCAGTGTTTTTGGGGAGGAGGATCATAGAGGTAAAATGTCATTCTAATCTTTTCAGTAGTATAGCCATCAACATTATTTATTTCTGATTATATTGATTTTGATCACCTAGATCAGTGTTTGTTGTACTTCTCCCCTGCTTAAAGTAACTCTTTTATTCTTTCTCCTTCTCATAGTGCCCTATTTGGAAGGAAGTCAGTGTGTGCTGCTTACATTTTTAAAAATTGTGATAAAAGCCGGGCACAGTGGCCCGTGCCTATAATCCTAAAGGCTCGGGAGGCTGAGGCAGGAGGATTGCAAGTTCAAAGACAGCCTCAGCAAAAGCAAGGTGCTAAGCAATTAAGTGAGACCCTGTCTCTAAATAAAATACAAAATAGGGCTGGGGATGTGACTCAGTCGCCAATTGCCCCTGAGTTAAATCTGTGGTACCAAGATAAAATCCAAGTTATGGCTGGCTTATTTCATCTATATAATATTTAAAGTTTCTTTTGTGGAGTAGCATGTATTGAAATTTATTTCTTTTTTAAAGACTGAGTAAAATTCTGCTGTATATGTATACCACAGTTTGTTTTTCAGTGTATCTGTTGATGGACATTTGGGTTGCTTCCAGCTTTTGGCTATGTGAATGATGCTATTTCTATAAAAGAGGGTGTGTCACCCACATTTAAGAAGTCAGGAGTTATACTTGTTTAATTTTATGACAGAAATAGCTATATTTGTGATTTAGAATTCTTCTGTGTGGGAAATTTTTCTGTTCCCATAATCTCCAGGTATCTATTTTATCATTTATATCGCTATGGCTTTTGAATTTTATTTTGTATCTGGGGTTATAGTTCAATTATTCTTTATATTGTTTAAATTGATCAAGATTTGGCCATGACTCCTGCATTGGTATTCATGTTATGGTTTGGATATGAAATGTCCCTCAAAAGCTCATGTGTTGAAGGCTTAGTACTTAGCTGATGGCATTATTGGTAGGTAATGGAAACTTTAGGAAGTGGGTCTAGTTGAAGGAAGCTCCCAGGTTACAGGGAGCATAGCTTTGAAGGGCATAGTTTATCTCTGATCCTTTTCCCTCTTGGCTCTCTTTGCTTTCTGGCTTCCATGGGGTGAGTCTTGCCTTACCAGGGGCCCAAAGCAATAGAACCAACACAACATAGACTGAAGCCGCTGAAACCATAAGGTAAAATAAAACTGTACTCTTTCAAATTAATTATCTTAGTTATTTTGTCACAGTGACAGAAAGTCCATTTTTATTCTATTTTTTGAGTATCCCCTTTCTTGATAGCAGTTTCAGATGCTATCAGCTCTTTATATATTCCCTTTGCCAGTCTTAGAAGCAGTTATTTGTCTAAGGAACCTATGTTGTTTTATTGAAAAAATGGCGTTACATATCAGTATCTGGGTACCAGGTGTGCTCATTGCTATTGGGGTGTCATTCTTTCTAGGCCTTATTTGTGGACAGAGCTTAAAAATTTATCTGGTTATAGTAACCCATGTAATTACATGCATATATAATTACTTTCATATTCATTGATCAATGTTTCTATTAAGCTAAATATAAAATTGATGTTGCTGTGTATTCCAAGGTCCTATAATTCATTCTGGCTTATTGTAACCTCCCACTCCAACTATGAAGAATCTGAGTTGCACCATTTACTGTTTTTCATGTGTGTGCAATTCTAGCATACACATAATGAATTGCTAACACCTAGTCTTTATGAAAACATGTTTAACAACTAGGGTGCAATGCTGACTTTTTGCTTTAACTTTATAGTCTCCATTCATTTATAAGCTCACTCAGTGAGGTCAGCACGTTTCCCCACCCCTTTCTCAGTGGGGTTGTTTCATGTATTTGCTAATACATTTATTTAAACTGTTTTGTCACATTCTGCATTTCATCCTGGGATTTGTTGATTTCCTAAACGGTATTTTAAATTTTGCATATATTAAAGTATAGGCTTTCTGCTTTAAATTTCTCCAGGTCTTGACAAACGAATAGTATACATTGTCTCAAATGATACTTAAGGCATAAGTAAAAAGAAGATAGAACAAGTATTAATATGTTGAGTATAGAAGAGGCTTAAATAAGTTAGAGAAAGTTTTACTATTTTACAGTTGGTAATCATAGAGATTGAGATAAAATCAGGTCTTCTAGATCCGTGATTAGGTGTCTTTACACTGTATCACACTCTTTTATTGTATGGTCATATTTGTAAAATATTTTGAGAAATGTTTTCCATTCTTTCTTTTTTCCATTAGTTGCTATGGAAGCATCTATTTGGGAGAAGAGTAGATATTGTGTTTTTCAGGATTTTGTTTCTATAATCTCATCTACTAACTCTTGCCTACTCTGTCAACAGTTCTGTATAGGAAGCCTATTTAAATAGGTCAGACTCCAACACTGCATTGTGAAAATCAAGTTATAATTGATTAATTGAGAGAAGTTAAATATGCACTTGATGAAAAAACAAACGGATTAACTACTTTTTGGTGCATTTTCAAACTATAGTATTAATGTTTTGATGTTTTTTTTTTTTTGTGATAGTCCTACAATATTTTTAGATCTTTACTGACTTGAAAACTTCAGCAAAGTTAGTGCTCCCCCCATTGACATGAACTGGAGTAAAAAAGCAAAAGAGATTTTAAGAATGAAAACATTAACATGATACTTTACAATACTATGAAAAAAACAGTACTTTTAGGTTGAATTTTAATATAATATTCCATACATTTTCACTGTCCATACTTTCTCTTATGACTTTTAAACATGTTTTGCAGTGATGCAGAAGATGCTTCCTGTATCCAAGAAATATATTTATTACTGGCTGGTGAGTACAGCAGTCACTAGTGCTACTTACTGAGTATTTCTGACACTTTCTTTCCAGGAAAATGGTAAGATTGCAGTTTCCTTGGCCCGTAAAGATTGATTGAAGCTGGAAGAACAGCTTTGCCAACGGATTGTGATGGATGTATCAAGTCTCCCTTCTGTGCCACAACATTTAATTATGTGAAACTTTAAATATTTCTTTTTAATTCAAGATAGTAGCTGCTCTGTAAATTTTAGTTCCTTAGTGATTATGGTGAGAAGATCCGCTGCACAGACTCATGATAGACCTGTAGTGTGAAAGATAAATTAGCCTTCGTTGTAAGCCTGTGTTTCTGCATTATCATCTAGTTGATTTTGAATGGTAAACATTGCAATCATCCAAGCAACATGCGTTTCAGTTTCAAGATATGTTGATTCATTTATTCATTCATTCAAAATATAAGTAGTAGCCAGTGCTATGCTAGAATTTAACATTGCAAAGCCTAAAAAGACATGGTTGCTATTATCAAGCAGCTCATAGTTTGGTGGTAGAGACTACACACAAATAAATAAAAAGCACAATGTAAAGAAATAAAAGGCTCTGCATGCAAAGTGCTATGCAAGAGCACATTGTAGAACAATCAACTTCCTAAGCAGGAAAAAAGGAAATATTCTCAGAGGATATGACATTTGACTTATGTCTTAAAAAATAAGTAGAATGTGCCAGGTATACATAGCTGAGAAAGAATTTATATGCAAGGGAAATCTCTTTTCTGAAAGATATGAAAAATCATGTAATTAAAAAAAAGAATATGTTTTTTTTCCTTCTAGACACATGAATAGTTTTATAATTTACAGCTAGAAATTATATTGATACTTTGACTAATTTGCAAGATAAAATACTTGGTGACATTTATTTTATATGCATATAGGTCATGCATTCCTAATCCAAAACCATAAAATCAAAAAAATGCTTCAAAATCTGAAACTTTTTGAGTGCCAACATGAAACCACAAGCATAAAATATTGGTAGCAGACCTCATGTGATACATTCTGTCAAAATACAGGCTCACTAAAAATATTGTATAAAGTTACCTTCAGGCTATGAGTATAAGATATATATATATATATATATATATATATATATATATATATATATA
>NW_026000250.1:474658-495042 GCF_001458135.2 Marmota marmota marmota
TATATATATATATATATATATATATATATATATAAATATATTGTGATAGAACCAAATGATGCAATGTCATATAGTCCATGAATTGGAGAAGATTATGGTGTAAGTACATTTCAGTCAACTATCCCCAATTCTTCCTGAACTATAAAACAAAATTCTGAGAAACAAACAAACAAACAAATGTGTATTTGTGAGATAAAATGCATATTTGATCATTATATTAAAAACCATACTGACTTAAGAGTTGGGCATATTACTTGAAACTACAAGAGGAAGAAATTATAAAGAAATAATGGTTAGAGATATAGGTGGTTGGGGATCACAGTATTTTGGAGGCCATTCACCCATTAGAAATTGACAGTAACAGTGGGACTTTAAAAAGTTGACTATATGGTCTCATGAAGTCATTTTAATTTTTTACATTTACTCCCTAACAAGAAGAGGGGAGATGAGATGTAAGAGAATGAAAAGTGATATTTGGTGGTCAGTTGTGCAGCTATGAACTGAAAGGTAAATTTCTTAGACATAAGCAAAAATTCATCTGTAAATATCCAAAGACATAAGTTGAGGAACAATATTTTATTGTAACTTTTCATGGTTAGCTTTCTCATATGAGGAAGAAACAGTGAATAATAAGAGGACAGGGCAGACCTTCAATATTTTATCAGTATTTTGAATTTGAATCCTTTATTTATTAATAGTGTTAATGATAGGTTATTAGGGTTAATTTTACATTACGGATTTGACATTCTATAAGAACTATTTTGTAATTTACATTTTGCCATGTCTATCTGGTCCTTGGTACAGTGTTTTAGTTTAATAAACTTCTATTTTTCAGTCTTCAACATTTTTTATGGATTCCTTTTAGTTATATATAACTTAGGATACATTTTGACATAATCACAAAAGTATGGAATATACTTTGCTTTAATTCATACCCCAATACTTCCCCTCCTTTATCCTTCCCCCAGCTCCCTTCACCATACTCTACTAATGTTTATGCAATCTCTTTATATATTTTTAAATTAGTGTCTTGTGAATATACTTAATGTTGGTAATAAACTTTTCATTTTTGAATAGTTTTAGATTTCTAGAAAAGTTTCAAATATAATGCAGCAATTTCTCATATACCCAATGGTTTCTACTACAGTTAACATCTTACGTTATAGTAGCACATGTCACAATTAATGAGCCAAAATAAATACATTATAATTAAGTCAAATATATATAATTTTTTTTCAGATTTTCTTAGTTCCTTTTTTCCCTACTAGCCTTTTCCTGTTCGAGGATCCTTTCCAGTATACTATATAACATTGATTCACCATGTTTCCATGGGCTTTATTATGAAAGTTCTCAGACCTACCTTGATTTTGATCACCTACATAGTTTTTGTTTTGTTTTTCTGTTTGTTCTGAGATAGGATCTGTGTTGCCCAGATCAGCCTTAAACTACTGGGGTCAAATGATCTTTCCACCTCAGCCTTTAGATTAGCTAAGCCTATGGGTGTATGCCAACATGCCAGGCTTGCCTACATACGTTTTTTAAAAATTAATTTTTTCAGACATTTTTCAAAGGTTCTTCAACTGAGGTTTGATGTTTTTCTCACAATTAGATTCTGGTTATAAGATGGAGAAAGGGTAACTATAGTAATAGAATGCCATTCTCAACACATTCTATCAAATGTATATATGAACAACAAAACCAGTCTTGATAGATGTTGATTTTGATTGGTTTTTCCAATGCAAAGTTACTTTTTACTCTTTCCATGTTATACTTTTTGGAAAAAAAATCACTGTACATACCTAAGGGATAGAGAGGTATGTTCCAACTCCTTTACAGGGGAATATTTACATAGATTATTTGGAAAGTTTTGGATGTGAGAATTGGCTATTCCCCCATTTATTAATTCATTTACTCATATCAGTACAGACATTAGATACTTATATTTACTTTGAATTTAAAAAACAAAATAAATAATAATGGTTTGTAATTGTTATTCCAGTTTTGATCATTGATATATTGCTCAGTTGAATCCTGTGTTGCTTTGACATCCACACTCTCATCATTGTTTGATTTTTTTGCACTTCCTTTCTTTCTAACACTTGTAAGATGCTTTAGGATCAATCTGTATATTTCTTGCTCTAGCCCTAGATTCAGTCATTTCTCCAAGGAGCCCAGGTTCTTATCTATTGGAGAATCCTATTATAAATCAGTCTGGGTGATGGGTTTGTTTATTGTTACTGGAGAGTCATTACTTCTATGCTCTTTCAGCTTACAAAGCATGAAAATATTATGTGTGAATATTAATCCATGTATACATATATTTCTATAAATGTCAATATTCATATCCTTCTGAATCTATATTAAACTAAATCTGAGTTAGTAATGACAGTTCCAACTCTAATCCAATACTAGATGGATCCCTCTAACCTTCTCATCTTGCTAGTCTGTTACCTCCCACTCCAACATTGAAAAACCTGACTCCAAAAACTTCCATCCATTTATTTAATTGCTAAATTTATTATACATGTATACTCATTTCAGAATCTTACCCTGCACTACAATAGAAAAGAAATTGATCAACAAGAATACAGTGTGCTTGTATAGTTTCTTTTGCTTTTAATGTTACAGGCTGTACACCTTTCCAAAGTTACTTAGGCCAACACATTTTTCTCCTATCAATTCAATGATGTTTTTTCATATATAATATGGTTAAATTATATCCCACAGTCTGCATTCCATCTCAGATGCCCTTAATCTGCAGGTTATTTTTTTCTAATTTACATACATGAAGATTTATGCTCTATGATATAAAAATCTATGGGGGTTTTAGAGGGGGTAGTTTTTATTTTTATGTTTTTATTAGTGTATTATGGTGATATATAACATTGAGGTTAACTTTGATAATCATATAAGTATGGGGTATCATTTGTTCTACTTTAGTCCCCAGTACTTCTCCTTTTTCTCACCTCCCCTCTACCCCTGTTTTCTGTTTTGCTCTTCCTCTATTGGTCTTCCTTCTATTTATAATTATTAAAATTAGTTATATATATATATATATATATATATATATAATGAAATTCATGTTTAGACTTGGGTCCCATACCCAAGATATCTCATTATGTATATTCAAAAATCTGAAAAATCCAAAATCCAAAAAACATTGGTTCCAAGCATTTTTGATCAGGGGTACTCAACAGGGCATCACACCTTTGTATGCATACTTATACCCATATAGGCCAAAGTTAACTATTTATTTTCCTGTGACACCCAAGTGACATGGAGATATGTAAGTATTTGATTCATGTCTCTCTCCCTTCTGCACTACAATGTTTAAGTGTTCCCATATTTTTTGATATTTTGAGTTGCCACTGCTTTGCACAGTGCAGGCTCACATTAAACATAACTGTTGAATGAATAAACAGTTGTGATCCTTAATGAAACATGTCACCAAATGTCCCTGCTAATTTATGGGATCCTCAAAGCTCTTTGAGCCTTATTCTTAAATTGAATTTTAAAAATATCTGCTTTGTGTTTTAATTTCCTTTTCAAACCTGCCAAAATACCTTCCCTTCAAAAATAACTCCTCAGTGAGCACTTCCAGTGTTCATATCTCATGTAATATGTCAGAAAATGAGTCTAGAAATTATGAGTCCTGCTAATTCTGATAGAAAACACATAATCTTTTCAAATACTTAGTTTACATTGAATTTGACAAATATCAGGAAACTGAAGTTTGAAAACAACAAATGATGGAGTCTTTGCAATTGCATGTTTCTAACCCTCTGCTTTGTCTTAAGTTTTAATAAGGTTTCTCTCCTCCACAGAGGTCCTTGAACTTTGGCTTGCCACAGGTCAAAAAAAGTACTAAAATGCAGAACATTTCCCCGTAATATTGTATGAAGCATAATTTAAGTGTCAACTTGCCTGGGTCACTGTACCAGATATTTGGTCAAATAGTCTGGATGTTTCTGTGAAAACTTTTTTGGGGGGATGAGATTAACATTTAAATTGATATACTTTGAATAAAGCGTATTATTCCCTATAATGTGTGTGGATCTCCTCTAATTTTTTGATAATGTCAGGAGAACAGAGTGACTTCCCCAGAGAAGAAAGCAATTTTGCCAACAGACTGTTTTTGAACTTTAACCCTGATGAAAACACAGTGCATCATGAGTATTGAAATGGGATGATCACAGTGAGAAACATTTCCTGTCAGATCACCCTGAATTTGCTGTCTGCTTTTTCTTATGCTCACTCATTTGACTAATTTCCCCTTAAAAGGTCTTCTACCCATATTTATATTTCCCTATAACAGGAACGCCCTTTTCTCTTTGATTTGGACACACTTGCTGATTCAAAGGCCAGAGTGTTCTTCCAAATGTAATAATATTTTTGAAAAAAATCATCTTTTCTAAATCTGTATTTGTTTTTATTTAACAAAAGTAAACCAAGAAAGAAGAATAGGAAGATTAGTATCTAAAATCAGATGAGACTAGGCGCAATTAGAACAAATACAAATAAACAACAAACACTACGAACAAAAGGTCAGGAAAAAAATCACTGCAGATGAGAATGTAAATAAATTTAAGGTATACCAGAAGAAAAATATAATAGATAAAATGATAGTTATTTCTTGGTTAAGTATACTTTTCATCCTGTAAATAAGCATTGCATGTGTTAAGTGAGGGCTTGCCCAAAGGGATTATGTGTTTGGATTGTATTTAGAGAATTATTCTTGGATTACCTGAATATATTCATAACTCTCTTTATAACAGAAACATGGTAATAAACTCATTAACCTACTGGTAGATAACTTAATCTTTATAAGCTCAAAGGAATGAACGTGGAATTTCTTTAATAATCACCACAGAAACCATTCTACTATTCACATTCTACACTTAAAATGAAAATTAGAGAAAATCTTTTACTTTTTACTTCACAGAGCAAAATATTTTGATTTCTCAAACTAAAAATAATTTAAATTTAAATTTTATGTAATTATTTAATTTAGTATCTTGAAGACTAGACTGTAAATGGAATGGAAGAAAAGATACAGTAATTGTATAGAAGATAGAAAACTATCTCTCTTTACTGTATAGACAGAGTGAAGTTCTAAACCACAGATAGCCTACCACACATGTGCCAACACCTCTCAATGGGTATTATTTAGGTAGGAATGGATATGTCCCAGGCAGAGATCCTATACTGGAAATTGCCCTCAAGAGAATGTTCAATTTAGACTTTTTTACTATCTATGTTGAATCCATTTCAGGAATGTAGAAAAAGAAAAGGGCAGCATTAAACTCATTAATTAGTTTTCTTGTATATTTCAGTGAGGGCAAAATGTCAAACACACGTAGTAATTAGAAGAGAGTTTTAATTTTTCATTCACTCTAATTAATGTTGACTCTTCATGTTTCTTTAACATTATTTCTGCTGACTAGGGGATTTATCAAAAGTACAGGAAGGCTCATCAGTCTATAGTAGATAAGGTTTTCTAAGAGTGGGAGGAGGAATGGTACTTTGAAGTATATTTGACTCTAGAATCAATTACCTCAATACAGGAAAATTGTAAGGGCCAAGAGAAAACTTGGGAAGAAATTGTTTCTTGGTCTTCATGTTGCAAGTCATCACTGTCTTTTTTATTCTCTATTTAATGCCCTGTGCTTATCAAATAACCCAAATGTTTTTCTCAGTAGCAACAGGTGCAGGTCAATACTTTGGCTTAGTGGAAATCTTTGTGGTCAGCATCTTCATCAAGTATGGGTGAATATTCCCAGTGTACTTACCTGAACACAGAGGGAGTAGTCCTATTTTTATTCTTCAGTTGTTGCCAAAAGCTTGGTACTTGTCCCCAGTGCCAACCCATTAACGAGGACATGGTTTTGAGAAAAACGAAAAGGAAGGTTTATTGCTTTGCTAGCAAGGGAAAAACACAGGAGACTTCTGTCCCAGAGGCTAAGATTCTGTCCATCAGAGGAACAGGGGGCTTTTATACAGGTGATTCAGAGAAAATGAGATTAGGGAAGAGAGATCAGGAAGGAGAAGATCAGGGAAAAGAAGATCAGGGAGGAGAAGAGCAGGAAGAAGAAGGTTGGGAAAAATAAAAAAAAAATGTAAGTTTCAAAGCTGCACTGGATATAGTGAAAGCATCAAGTGAACCCCTGTAATACAGTTGTGGCTGCATTTACACTTGGTTGCATGGTTCCTGGGAATGCTAAGAAACTGAATCTCAAGGGAGTGGAAAGATGCAGAACATAGGGTGACAAAATCTTTTCTGAGTAAGTTACTAACAGATAAAACATAAGGAGGCCTTACAGTATGCCAGGCATTTTCTTGCATGTTTTGTATGAATCACTTATTTCATCATTACCACAACCAGTCCAACAAGGTACATGCTTCTCTCATACCCATTTTACAGATGAGAGAAACAAGGGATAGAGCTTTAAGTAACTTATCAGAAAGAAGCAAAGATATTAAATTTTAGAATCAGGATTCAAATCCAGGTGGTGGATCCCTTTTGCCCATTTTCCTAACCACTGTGGTATTTAATAAATTAAACATGAGGGTAGATACTTGTTGTGAGAAAGTGCTAGAAGAACAGGAAGATATGTTTATCTAACAAAATCTTTTTGGAAGGTTTTTTTTTTTTTGAGGTATGAGTTGAAGAAAGGAGAAAAGAAAGGAAAGGATGTGCTTTGGTGGTCCAGACACAGAGAGATTCTCTATGTATATAAAAAAAGTTGTACAAATTAGTAAAAGTGAAGCAAAAGGGCTAAGTGCAAGATGTAACCAAGATTTTTTTGGACCTATACGAGTGAATGAACTTGAAAAAATTTGATCAGATTATGTTCCCACACATGAAATATTCAGTATACATATTTGTAATGACCAAAAATCTAGTAACTTTGTCAAAAAGACTTATTTCCTCATACAGGAAAGGCAATGACTGAAAACATTTATTTTGAGGTCAGTTGGCCTGGGATTAATTCTCAGTTTCATTGCTTATTGGCTGTGTGAACTTGGGCAATGAAGTGAATCACACCTCATCCATAAATCAGTGATAATAATGGTATATATCTCATGGAGGTGATGCAGGATAAGATGATGTGATGCTGTTGTTAAATCACTTAGGATAGTGTTTGGCACATAGACAGCATTCCATAAATGGCAATGAATGTGAAGAAAAACAAGGAAAATTGGGAGAAAAAAAAGGGGTAGGGAAGAGGAAAAATTCTACTATTAAGGCTATTTTAATTAAGGTTGTAGAACACCATAAATATAGGTAACAAACTCCTCCTACAGGAAAAATTTTAAGGATATCCAGGGCTATAAATTCCAAAGGTATACATACATTCTTTATAATACAACTTTCAAATACTGTTCATTTTCAGCCAACTTTCAGTCATTTAAATTTAACTAAAATATACTTGTTAAATTGAAGGTGTGTCCTGTTTACATTTCTGCAATGTATAAACAATTATTATTTTAGTAACCATAGTTTTTCTTTTTTTAAAACCTCATCTTAGCATTCTCTTTATTAATATGCCTGTTACTTTAAAAGACAAACCAACTAAATATATAACAGTATGAGATTTTTTTAAAAATTGAGTTCAGGTCTAATTTATTAAAGATTAACTGACCAATGAAAAAGTGAATTACAGAAAACTTTAAGGTTTTTTATTTATATTCTTTTATTTTCTTTTCCTCTACCACTTTGAGATATATTTTACATACCATAAGATTCACTCATTTTAAAGAGTACAATTTAGTGTTTTTTTAATGTATTTAAGAAATTGTGCACCTATCACTCAGACATCTAATATTAGAACATTTTAATACCTGAAAAAGAACTCCATACCCCTTAGCCATCACTCACTAACTTGTGTCATTTTAAATTTACCTATTCTGGGCATATCATTATAAATGTTATATAAATGTGGTTTTTTGTCACTGGCTTCTTGAAGTTAGCATAATGTTTCAATGGAGAATGCACCAGTACTTTGATTTATTTTTACTTCCAAATAGTATTCCTTTGTATGCATATACTACACATCCACATGTTATTTATCCATTTATCAATTGATGGACACTAAGATTCTTTTCACTTTTTTTCCATTATTAAAAATGCTACTAAAATTATTGAACAAGTTTTTGAGTATATATATATATATATATATATTTCCTTTTTTCCTCTCAGATATACACCTTAGAGTTGCTGTGTCATAGAGTAATGTATGTCTAACATTTTGAAGAAGTACCAAACATTTTTTCAAAGTAACTTCATCATTTTACAATCTTGTCAGCAATGTATGAAGGATTGATTTCTTCATATCCTTCTCAACACTTATTGTTATCTGTCTTAATTCTAGCTATCCTAGAGGGTGTGAAATAATGTTGACAAAAGCTCAGTCCTTGTTCCTGATGCCAATCTATTAATGAGATATGGTTTTGAGAAAAAAGGAGAAATAAGTTTCATTGCTTTGCCAGCAAATGAGAAACATAGGAGACTCCTGTACCAGAACCTGTTATTCTGCCTATCAGCAGAACAAGGGGCTTTTAAAGAGGTGATTCAAAGGCTACATTTCACATGTTCTTTGTTGGAGTTGTAATTCACTTGGTAATTTTGGAGATAGTCATTTCTGAGATCTTCTGGTATCATCCCCAAAGTCCCTATTACTTCCTCCCTATGGTGGGTGTGAAAGAGAGGTAATCCTGTTTCCCCTGAGATTAGGGAGGAGCAGGGAGAGAAAGAAAAACATGTCCATTTAAAAAATAAGTTGCTATGGCAGAGCAACAAGGGTTATATTCAAAGCATAAAGTGGACCACTGTTACAGTAATATCTCATTTTGCTTTTTATTTGTATTTCCCTGATGACTAATGATGTTGAGCATCTTTTCATGTGCTTATTCATGATTTTTTGAAGACATGCTTATTTAGATACTTTGATAATTTTTTACTTGAATTACTTGCCATTTTATTTTTGAATTATAAGAATTCTTAAATATCATGGATAAAAGTACATTATCAGAAATATGATTTTGAAGTGTTTTCTCCTGCCCTGCTTGTTATTATTGAATGTTCTATTAGTATAATTCTGCTTTCTTCTCTATTGTAGGATGGGAGTGAATCAATTTCTTCGTTTTGGAATTGGGTATTGAACCCAGGGGCACTCAACCACTGAGCCACATCCACAGCCTGTTTTTGTATTTCATTTAGAGACAGGGTCTCACTGAGTTGCTTAGTGCCTTGCTAAGTTGCAGAGCCAGGCTGGCTTTGAACTTGTGATCCTCATCCCTCAGCTTCCTGAGTCCATAGGATTACAGGAATCCATCCACTGTGCCCAGCATCAGTTTCTTTTATTGTAGAAAAATTAAACACATGGACTCTGCAGTCATTCAGAACTGGGTAGACTGTGGATTCAACCACTTCCCCTGTAATATTAGGGAAGTTCGTTTACTTAACTGACATCACACATTTTCTTTTGTTAAATAGGATTAATAATAATAGTGCCTTCTTCATAAAGTTGTGAATATTACATTACCGAATCATGTAAACCTATAGTATATGTCCTGGCCCATAGTAAATGCTCAATGAATTTTAGCTATTTTAATTTATCATAAGATACAAGTTAATATAATCAGAGAATACTATACCTTTAGATATTTTAAAATGTAACATCCAGGATTCCAATTTTGAAATCCTTTTTTTTTTGTGGAGGATAAGCTGAATAAGAAGTTTGCCACATATGCGCACAGAATTTTTCATCCAAAATACTCAATACTACTTAAAAAAAGACACACACACAGGGTTTTGCTTTCCCTATTCTCAGCTTTTGACAGATTTTTCTCTAAGAAGGTAGCTGACCATGGAAACCAATTAATCTCTCTCCTGAGGCAAAGCAATCATTTACAAAAGAATGCACTCAAGTTCCTGCCCCCAAGTGCTCCAGAACAGCTAGAGGGAAAAAGGCTGTTTTTTCTTTGATTTTCTTGGCTGATGAAAGCAGTTAGTTGGGAAGTGCACATGGTGTGTGTGTGTGTGTGTGTGTGTGCGCGCGCGCTAGGAGGTGGAGGGAACACGTGATTCATTCCTTCCTATACACATCCCTTAAGCTTTCAAGAAAGTTTTAATTTATTTGTATATTCTTGACAGTGCTAGGGATAGAACCCAGGGACTCATGCATACTAGGCAAGTTCTTTACCACTGAGCTATGCCCCCAGGCCCTAAAGAAAGGTTTTATGTGTTGTGTGTCTCCTTTTTGTTCATGAGTCAGTTTATTTTACATTTTATTTATCTTGGCTTCTCCAGTGCCAAGCACAGTGCACTAAGAAAGCAGAAAACATAAATTACTGCCTAACAATATTATGGTATTTAAAGTGCCTCTGAATATGGATTGAATTTACTTATCAATAAAATTTGAATCCCACCACTTACTGGCTCCGTGATCTTGGGTAAATTATATAACTTCCAGGGTACAAGTCATTTTACTCTTAAAATATAAGTAATAACTTATACAATATAAGTTGTTTTAAACTTTAAGTGAGGTAATGTGCATAAAGTATGCAACATGGTCTTTGGCATGTAGTAAACATTCATAGAATGACAGCTATAGGAACCAAGGTAATGTTTCTCCATTGAATAGATGCATGTTAGAGTACTGATCACTTCTCTTGAGGTTTTACTTATTTCAAAAATTGAAAAATATCTACTATGTGATAGTGTGTTTGATGCCAGGAATACAGAAAGAAGACACTGTAGTGAATATGCTATGTCATTAACATTGACAAAACATATGTGTGTATTTGCACTATGACAGAATTTATTGAATAGCAATAAATTCACAGACTACATCATTTTCAGCAATGGCAGTTCACTGAATACTTGTGGATCACCTGGTAGTCATTAGCCTGGCAAACAGGTTTTTTTTTTTTTTTTTTTAATTCCAATCTTAATGTCTAATATCTGTTGTTACACTTAGGTCACACATAACACTTTACACAAAAATATATATTCTATATATCATACATATAAATATAAATATGTCACAGGAAGGTTAAGAAAGAGTTAAGGCAGTCACAGGAGTTTAGGAGGCTGAATTGAGAGCAAAGATGGAGAGCAAATAGGAATGCAGACTGTAGGTGGTCAGATAACATTACAAACCAGCTGAAGAACTTGTTCAGGGTGCAGAGCTATCAAAGCACAGAAACTTATTCTAGGGCAAGGTCCAGACCATGGAAATTTTACACTGTCAGCATGGAGTGTCACCTTGAGATGTGAGCTTGGAGTGGGACTTCTGTGGTCATCACAGGCAGGAGAAACTGCACTCTGCTAAAGCCTGAGAACAGAGATTGGGGCTTCAGAGGTTCTTCGCTGTGGTGATTTTCCTAGGCAAGATTTGTGACAAGTGACCAAGTGTTGGGGTCAAGGTTCTGTTTCCTCCAGTCTTGGAGTTCTCTCCTTTAATGTATCTCTAGTCAAGGGGTTACTTCATTGGTGGTCTGCTGTGTTCGATAAGCTTGTGAGTTTGGTTTGTCTGATATGAGTTTGATATACTCATGCATCCATGTACTTCTGATTAATTTTATAAGTTTACAGGTAAGGATTCTTACTAGCATTATTAATTTATTTATCATTTTACATCTTATGGTTGTGCCAGGCAGATTGTGGTTGTGAACTTGTACAAACAAGATGTATAGTCATTCCACCTCAGCCCTTAAACTCAAAAAGCAGTAGTTTATGGCAAATGACTGCTTTATAGAATGGAGTAACAACAGTTTATGCACAGCCTGAGAACTGCTGTTCTATATATCATGGAGTAACTCAGAGTAGAAAACAGCCTGCTCTCCACAGACACATTGTCATTCCTCAAAGGACTTCTAGTAGAGTTGAAGAATTAGTAAGGTAAAATAACTAAAAGTCATAACATTTGATAAGTACTGTGTTTGAGGTCTGTATAAGGTGCCAATAGTTAGCCCTCAGTGTATGGTCACCATTTTTTCAATATTTTAGTAACAAATATTTCAAGCATAGAGAAAAAAAATCAAAGCATTATACATGAGTATCTACACACTGGCCTCTTATACTCTACCATTAATAATTTTTTCTGTATTTGCTTTATCATATTTGAACATCTTTTCATTCCACTATTCATCCCCCAAATCTTCTATATTATAGTAAACTGCAGCAATCAGTACACCCTTCTCCACATAATGTGTATAATTTACCAAAGTTCAATATTTTTATGTTCTCTCTTATGAGATAAAAATTTGTGTAGTGAAATACACACATCTGAAGTATAGTGCCTGAGAGGAATTTTGCCAAATATAATATCTATATAAACCAACCACTCTCAATATCTAGAATGTTACAATGACCTACATTTATCTAAGTTTCTTTCCAGTCATTTCTTTTCCATAACCCTAACCCTTTATCCCCTAATCCTAAATATGCTTTTTTGTTTTTGTAGGAGTAAAATATTTTTGTAACCCATCACAAGGTTTGTGTTTGAGATTCCTATAACAACAACAGAAGATTAACAGGAGAAAAACATATAAATTTATATGATAAATGTTATGGTTTGGATGAGAGGTACCACCCCAAAACTCCTGTATGAGACAATGCAAGAAGGTTTAGAGGAGAAAAGATTATGTTATGAGAGCCTTAACTCAATGAGCGGATTAATCTCTTGACAAGGTTAAATGAATGGTAACTGAAGGTGAGTAGGTTGTGGCTGGAGGAAGTGGGCATTGGGGGCATGCCTTTGGGGTACATATTTGGTATCTGGCGAATGGAGTCTCTCTCTCTGCTTTCTGATCATCATGTGAGCTGCTTCCCTCCACCACACTCTTCTGCCATGATGTTCTGCCTCACTTTGAGCCCTGAGGAATGCAGCCTGCTGCATGGACTAAGACCCCTGAAACTTTGAGCTCTCAAATTTTTCCTCCTCTACAATTGTTCTGGATGGGACTTTTAGTCACAGGAGTGAAAAAACTTACTCAAACAAGTTTTATATGACATGAGAGCCATTAGAAGTGAAGACCCAAAGGAACAGGAAAATCTATAATTTTATGGACAGTCATGCAGAAGTATAATTGGAGGACAAAAGGGTATGGTGGAATGGTAATAGATTGTGGAGAATACTAGAAAGGACTCTGTTCATATTCTTGTCCATCTCTGGTCTTCATTAATTTCCTCAGATATAGTCTGGAACTCTCTGGAATAAGGATCTTCTAACTCACTCCAGGGGAAAGGAAGCAAGGGGAATGCTACCTTCATTGGCCTGTTTTCAGGAGAGGGTGAGTAGGAGAAGATCAGAGAAACCTAACTTTTGCATGTATTTCAATTTCTATCATCTTAAAATACCAAGGAACAAAATTCACCAAATTATGGTATGTTCATGTATGAATATGCCATGATAAATTCCACTTTTATATGACTATAATTAACTGATTTAAAAAAATAATAATTGAAGGCAGACCACTACAGTAGTGAAAGGGTATCATGGATAGGGAAGAGGGAAGGGATAAGAGAGATACCAGGGAATGAGATTGATAAAATTACATTATGTGTATGTAAAAATATATCATAACAAATCCCACTATTATATGTAATTATAATATGCAAATAAAAATCATAAAAAAGTAAATGATAGGGAATGGCATTGTAGCTCAGTTGTAGAGCACTTGACTGCATGCAGGAGGCCCTGGGTTCGATGATCACCTGATCTCAAACAAAGAAATAATGGATAATAGAAATTTAAAAATTTGTAGGGCAATGGCCATGTTCTAAGACTAGATTTTAGTTCTAAAATTGCATTGTATGTATTTGTTAAAAATCATCTAACTCTACACTTAAAATAGGTGAATTTCAGGCCGGGATGTAGCTTGGTGGAGTTCTAGTATACGTGAGGCCCTCAGTTCAATTCTAGCACTAGAAAAAAAAAAGGAGATAAAATTTATGGTATGTACAACACAGCCTAGTAATTTTCTAAGTCCAACAAACAAAAAAAGAAACAAACAAAAAATACTTAGTATACCAAAATGTCATGTTTTGTGCTAGTGTGTTCTAAACCCTGTCATTTTTTTTTTCAATTTAGAGTAGATGAGTCTCTTATATAAAACTTATTTCATTCAAAGTAATGTTTTTGAGATAGAGCCTTGGTTTTTGAGATTCAACCAAGTGGCTTCATGTATAATTAGTCTGTCCAGTTTTTAATTGTAAACTATATAAACTATTTAACATCTTAACCATTCTTAAATTTACAGTTTAGTTGTTTTAAGTACATTCACATTGCCATGCTGTGGATCTCCAAAACTTATTTAATAACGCCCATTTTCTTCTACTTTTATCCCTGAGAAATCACTATTTTACTTTGTTTCTATAAATTGGATTAATTTGGAAAATTCACATATGTGGAATCATACAATATTTGTGACTAATTTTACTTTGCATAATATCTTCAAGGTTCAACCCTGTGAGATTTTTCTTCTTTTTTTTAAGGCTGAATCATACAATAATATAATATTCCTACTGCATGTATATACCACCATTTATTTATTCATTCATCAGTTGATAGATACTTGAATTGCTTATATCTTTTGGCCATTATAACTAGGACTGCTATTAACATAGATGTACAAATATTGTATGCGGGAGGCCCTAGGTTCCATGATCCCCAGATCATATATACCCGAATATAGGGCTGCTTAATTTTATGGAAGTTCCAAAACTACATGTGCTACATGTAGTTTTCCACAGTGGCTATAACATTTTATATTGCCACCAACAATGCACAATGGTTCCAGTTTCTCCACATCTTTGCCAACATCTATTATTTTCCTTTTTCTTGTTGTTAGGATTCATTCTATTAGGTATGAGGTGATATTTTATTGGGATTTTGATCTGCATTTACCTGGTGATTAGTGATGTCAAAAGCATCTTTTCATTTTCTTCTTGGCCATTGTACATATCTTGCTGGGAAAACTGTTTATTCAAGTCCACTTTAAAAACAGACAATTTGTGTTTTTTTTTAAGTTGTAGGAATTTTTAAAATATTCTTATGTTAACTTCTAATAAGATATATAGTGCCTGAGTCTTTTTTGTGCTGTTATACCAGAATACCCAAGACTGGGTAGTTTATAAAGAACAGAAATTTATTTCTGACAATTCTAGAGACTGGGAAGCCTTTCCATCTTGAGTCCTGCATTTTGTGAGAGACGTTTTGTTTCATCACCTCCCAAGGGAAGGTAAAAGGACAGTACAAGGTAGTGGTGGACTGAGTACATCCTTATATCAAGAATGCACTCCCACAATTGTTAATCCATTCTCATGAAAATAACATTAACAATTGTAAAGCTCTTAGTACTGTTGCATTGAGTATTAAGTTTGTAACACATAAATGTTGAGAGACACAAATTTTAGCATGTGGTTTGCAAATATTTTCTCCTATTTAATAGGCTGCTTCTGTTTATTATGTCTTTTTTCACAGAAGATTTTAGTTTATTTTATTCCCAGTTATCTGTTTTTATTTATTTATTTATTTGTTTTCTGTGCTTCTATTGTATCATCTTGAGTATCCCCCAAAGACTTCTATATTAACCTTGATATCCAGCTCAGTACTCTTGGGAAGCAGTGGAAACTTTAAGAGATCGGGTCAAATGGAAAATGTTCAAGTAATCAGGGACACAGCACTGAAAGAGATAGTGAGACCCCAACCCCTTCCTCTTTCTCTTTTTCACACCCTGGACATCGGATGAGGGTTTTTTCTCTACTATATGCTGTTGCCATGATATACTGCCTTACCACAGGCCTAAAACAATAAGGCTAAACTATTCTGGATTGAAACCAACAAAATGAAGAGCCAAAATAACCCTTTTCTCTTCATAAGTTGATTATCTCAGTTATTTGTTAAAGTAATAGAAAGCTCATTAACAACAGTACTTTTTATGTCATATCCAAGAAACCGTCTCCACATTCAGTGTTGTAAAGCTTTTCTAATATGATTTCTTCTAGAAGTTTTATAGATCTTGGATCTATTTGGAATTAAGGATTTTTTCCCCTGTTGTTTAAGGTAAGAATCTAATTTCATTCTTTTGCAGGTGGATATACATTACCATTATTTGAAGAGACTTTCTCCATTGAATAGTCATTTAATGGTACCCTTATCAAATATCATTTGATCATATGCATAAGAATTTATTATGGGGTTTCCTGTTCTTTTGGTTTATATGTCTGTATTTATTCCATTATTACTCTGTTTTGATTACTATCAGTTTATGATAAATTTTGAAATCAGAAAGGGTGAGACCTCCAAATTTTGTTCTTTTTCATTTTTTTTTCCTTTTAGGGATACTTTGGGTTTTCACATGAATTTTAGGGTGAATTTTTATATTTTGGAAGAAAATGCTATTGGTATTTTGATATGAAGTGTATTGAATCTCTGTAGATTGCTTTGGGAAATAGTGACATCATAGCAACATTAAGTCTTCCAATCAATTAACACAAATAACTTGTCATTTATTTGTGACTTCTTTAATTTCTTCAGCAATTAAGGATCCTTATAGCTTTCAGTGTATTAGTCATTTGCCTCTTTGATTAAGCTTATTTTTAAGTAGATGATGATGATGATGATGATGATGATGATTTTGGGGTACCAAAGATTGAACTCAGGGGCAATTGACCAGTGAGCCACATCCTCAGCCCTATTTTATATTTTACTTAGAGACAGTGTCTCATTGAGTTGTTTTGTACCTCACTGTTGCTGAGGCTGGCGTTGAACTAGTGATCCTCCTGCCTCAGCCTACTGAGCCACTGAGATTATAGGCATGCATCTCTGCACCCAGCAAGTAGATTATTTTTTTTCATGCTACTATAAATAGAATTATTTTCTTAGTTTGCTATTACTATTTTTTGTTATCAGTGAGAACAAATGCAAGTGAGTTTGTGTGTTGGTTTTTTCCTGCAATTTTGTGAATTCTTTTATTAATTTAATATACATTTTTTGTGTGTGGAATTCTTAGGGATTTCTACATATAAGATCATTCCATCTGTGAACAAAGTTATTTATAACTTTCCTTTTCTAAATTTTTATTATTTTATTGATCTTCTTAGTTATACATGACAGTAGATTTCATTTTGATAAAATTATACAAGTATGGAATATATCTTATTCTATTAGGACCATGTTCTTATGACTATAAATGATAGTACAATTCACTTAGGTATTTTCATATGTGTACATAGGAAATTTATGTCACATTTATTCTACTCTCTTTCTTATTCCTATTCCCCTCCCTTCTTTTCATTACCCTTTGTCTAATCTACTGAATTTCTCTTCTCTCCCCTCACCCCACTTCATTGTGATTTAGCTTCCACATATCAGCAAAAACATTCAGCCTATGGTGTTTTTGGGACTGGCTTATTTCACTTAACATGATAGTCTCTACTTATATCCATTTACTGGCAAATGCCATACTTTCATTCTTCTTTATGGCTAAGTAATATTCCATTGTGTGTATATATACACATCTTATACACATTTTCTTTATTCATTTATCTGTTGAAGGGTGCCTAGGTTGGTTCGATAACTTAGCTATTGTGAATTGTGCTGCTATAAACATTGATGTGGCTGTGTCACTGTAGTATGCTGATTTGAAAAACTAGAAATGGAACCACTATTTGATTCAGTTATCTACTCTGTGGTATATATCCTTTTCTAATATGGATGGATGACTTATTTCTTTTTATTGCCTAATTGGTCTGAATAGGACTTCCAGTACTTTGTTGAGTAGAAGGCATCCTTGTCTTATTTCTGATCTTAGAAAAATGCTTTAATTCTTTTACCATTGAGTATAATGTTACCCATGGGAATTCCATAGATGGTCTTTATTATATTGAGGTAATTTCCATTTATTTCTACTTTGTATTGTGTTTTTACCAGGAAAGGGTTTTGAATTTCATCAGATGCTTTTTGGTTTCAGTAATTGGTCAATTTTTATTGCTCAAAGATATTCTAGTATATGAAAATAACAATTTGTTCAGCCATCAGACCAACTAGCCCCATCTGCTGTTTCCAGTAAAATTCATAGTTGTATTTGGTGACTTCCTTACATGCTCATACCTGGCATTTGGATGTCAGTAGGTTAGGCTCTCTCTAAAAACCACTTAAAACTTTCCAAAATGTGAACCTATATTACTTGTGTTTTATTTTCCATATAAAAAAACATTTTCCTAGTCCATTTTCATACCCTAGATATGACAAACTTATTTCTTCTCAGCTTTCATTTTTTAATAATAACAATAACAATAATATTTGATTTCATTCTGTCTTTGTTTTAAAAATCTGTGCCTCCTGGTGAACTTATTGGAAGTTTGTATATAACACCCATATATTTAAAAGAGTACTCATTCATAAATCAGTGATCACACAACATCTGTGGGCCACTTTTGGATATCTGTATTCATTGCTCATTCATTTATTTTTCTGTTCATCCATTTATAGATCCCCATTGAATAATTACTATGGGTCTTTGGACACAAAATGATGAATAAATCTAGCTCATTCCCTGTGCTTAGTGAGGGAGGTAGACATCAATCTAAATAATTACATAAACATATAATTACAAACAGAGCTGACAACAAGGAAAAACACCAGGAGCAGTTATAATACATACCAAGGGGACATGATCTTTTCTTGTAGTTGTGGGGTGAGGGAGTTACAGATAGACTTCCCTGAAGATTTGGCATTGCATATGAAATTTGAAGGATGAGTAGAAATTAAGTAAGTGAAGCAGAGGATAGGTGCAGAGTGCAATCTAGTTGGAAATTACAGTACATGCAAAAGCCTTAAGACATAGAGGAGCATTGAGAGTACAAAACCTATCAGAAGCACTGTGTGGATGGTGTGCAGAGAACTATGGGGAGAATAAGGGCTTTAATCTTTTGTGCCAAGCAGGGTTATACAGGGCCTCCATAAACCAGATTAAGGATTTTGGTCTTTATCCTAAAAGCAACTGGAAGCTATTAAATTGTTTATATTTCTAAAATAACACTCTTGTTGCCATGTGGGGAACAAATTCTAATGGACAACTGTGGATTCAAGAAGAATCTGTGTTATAGTCTTATAATGTTATTTTGACTAGGGTGTTGGAAGGGGAAACAGAGAGAAGTAGAAGAAGTAGACAGAATTAAGATTTATTTGAAAGGTAAAATCAAGGGGAATTGATGATGCGATGTGGCTATGGATTGTACAAATTGTTAAGCTTGCTTTCTAGGGTTTTGACTTACACGAATGGGTGGTGATAGTGTCATTTATTTACACATATGGTAACCCCCTCTTGCATGATCTTACATAAACACTTAAATTTATATGATCTGGTGCCAAAAACTTTATCCTAGATACATTTTTCATTACTTAAAGCTGCGGGGAAAATTGTGCAAAACTACTGTCTGGTTGTTAGATTCATGGTTCTATGAGTTGGTTCCCTACCAGGTAGGATTATATACCCTATATTGCCTTAATTCAAAGCTACTTCAAGAAGAAGTGGAAGAAGGAGCCCTATCTTGGGGTCGTCAAGAGGAAGTTTAGGACAGTGTCAATTAAAGACTTTCATATTTTAAAGACTTGCTTTAAAGCTTTAGTGTGGTTCCAGAGAGCTTTGGGCAGTTCTGTAAAGAGTACTTCCTCAAGACATCTGAGCCAATTCCCAAGCTATTTGAGCTGTTCTAAAGTTCAGTGGAAAAACCGCATCAATGTTTATAGCAGCACAATTCACAATAGCTAAACTGTGGAGCAAACCTAGACGCCCTTCAGTGGATGAATGGATAAAAAAAGTGGCATATATACACAATGGAATTTTACTCAGCAATAAAAGAGAATAAAATCATGGCATTTGCAGGTAAATGGATGGACTTAGAGAAGACAATGCTAAGTGAAGTTAGCCAATCCCCCAAACCAATTGCTGAATGTTTTCTTTGATATAAGGAGGCTGATTCATAGTGGGATAGGGAGTGGGAACATGGAAGGAATAGACAAACTAGATAGCACAGAGGAGTTGGAAGGGAAGGGAGGGGGCACGGGTTATTAATAATGGTGGAATGTGATGATCATCATTATCCAAAGTACATGTATGAAGACACAAATTGGTGTGAATATACTGTGTATACAACCAGAGATATGAAAAATTGTGCTCTATATGTGTAATAAGGATTGTAATGCATTCTGCTGTCATATATAAAAAAATAAACTGCAAAAAGATAAAAAAATGTGGATATGTGAATTTTAAAATTAAAAATAAATAAATAAATACTTTATATACAACCAGATATATAAAAAACTGTGCTGTATACCTGTAATAAGAATTGTAATGCATTCCTCTGTCAT
>NW_026000250.1:495999-522601 GCF_001458135.2 Marmota marmota marmota
AAAAAAAAAAAAAAAAAAAAAAAAAAAAAAAAAAGATGTGTCTACTGGGGAAAGCAAGTTGGATTTAATTATCAGAGTCTAAATCAATATCCACATTGCATGATTCATTGCTAAGCCTAGTACCTGCAGAGACTTCGTTGGCAATGCATCAATTTCACAAACGATATACTCATTCTAACTGGAAATAGGAAGTTTTATTTCACTACAACTCTTGCGCTCTTCTGGATTACTTTTTTATCCTTTGTCCCAAGGGGAATCCTCATGAAAGAAAAGATCATGAGGTTTCTGAAAAGCCCATCTGCTGCCTACCTTTTTCCCTAGACAAGCTGGTTGCTTTCAAAATGATACTAAAACAAGACAAGTATCCAGGTTTACTTAATGCCAGCCAGTCTCAGTGTTGTTAACGTAAGTCAAAAGGTTGCAACTCACAGTGGGAAATTTATTCATCTGTTTAGAAAATAGAGAGTGTATCTGTAATTCATGTCAGGGCTAGAAATTTTAGTTTAAGAGAAGTATTTGAAATTCTTATTATGCAGAATCAACAGAGGAAATAATAATCATCCAGGTACATTCTGTTAACTTCCCTAAGGTGTTCAGGTGCTTACAATAGATGTAAATTCAGGGAACTCTTAGTTCTGTTTGAATTTAGGTAGTGTCATAGGAATGAAAAGTACGTTACATCTTGGCAATAGTTCACTAAAAGTATTGCATCCCTAAATATGTAACTTACTACCAGAAAGGATATGGAACTTTTAGTAGTCATGGAAGAAAAAAAAAATCTTAGATAATCCCACCATATAATTAATGGTCTTTTCCAGACTAGTAATAAATAGTTAATATTCTGAACAAGAATTGTACCCATCACCTTGAACATCTATCAAAGGATTTGTTTGAGAATTATGATTTTGGATTTCATTGGTGCTTGTCTTTATTCATTGTAACTTCTGTTTTCTATATAGGAAAAAGTCGCCTTTAAATTTTCATATTTAATATTCTTTAGACAGAAATATATCAGTTGTTCAAAAGGCTATTTAGAAGTTGTTTTCTATATTAAAATATGGTAAATAGGTACATTCAGAATATTGCAACTATGCTATCTAGTGAGTAAATTTATATAAGCAGTAGGTGAAAATATTACTTGTGGGCCCTTCCAAATGAAGCACATTCAGCCTTCTTGGGGTTATTTCAGCCAGCAGTGTGCCTGTTCTTATATTTTCCTCATAACTTGTCTTTCAAATGTTTGCTACAAAGACACTACTATGTCCCCGACACATAGGGCTATAACTGGTTTTAAAGCTTAGGGCATAAATGACTGTTTCTGTTTATGATTCATGTTGTGTCCATCTTAATTAGCTAAGGTTCATTTTCACAGGTAAAGATTTAGGATTGAAGACTCACTGGCCTTCTCACCATAGGAAGCACAGAACAAAGTTGAGAATTGAAATACACTTATTTTAATATAAGATATCTATTTGTGACAGTTAGATTGTTGCCTAAAGCCTGCCCTGTAGGAGTTTGGAAGTAGTTTGGTAGATATCTTTTTCCTTTTGAATCAAAATATCTTCTTCAAATAGAAACCTCAAAGAAGAGGGAAAAAATTGGGGGTAATAATTTTGATTTTATAAATTACTCTGTCTTCAGTGGAGATAGTATGCTTATAAAACACTGTGATTGCTGCAATGAAAAAGTGCTTCTGAACTATATAGATATAACTTTATTCTGTACAATCTAGCCATTTCTCTTCACTTTCATAGGAATTAACAAATTTGATACCTGCTACTGATGAAGTGCCACTTACCAGTTTAAGCCAAAAACAGAAGTGCTTGACCAAATATCTTTTTTATTCATTAACTTAAAATTCTTTCCATTGTATGGGAAAAGTACTTGATAAAGTATAAATACCACATGAGTATATTTAATCCTTTTTTGTTCTACAATATAATCACACATACTAAATATTGAGTTACTGTGCAGCAGGCTGATAGTTGCTAGGTAATGTGAGAGATAAGTTATCTGGTAGGAAGTATTCCAAAGCATAAAAGCATGTGCATATGTTGCTACTGGAATATAATTCTGTAGTAATGATAACCATTTTTTTTCTTTCTTAAAGGCCTCATAGAAATTCACCAAATTCGTGGAAGTAAATAAAGTAAAACTGGATCCACACCATGAAAAGAAAGGATCACCTACTTAGAACACTTTGAAAGAAGTTTGAGATGGTCACAAATTCAGTGGAAATTTAAGATAGTTTGTGTATTTGTCCACAGTTCTGAAGAACTTTTAATAAACTGTGTACAATATCTAGGATAGGACAAGCAGTACTTTCTATGGAACAATGGTTTGTCCTTGCCAAGTAGAATAATATAACTATGTATGCTTTTTCATGTGCATTACAGAAGTCTTAAAGACAAAATTGTGGCCTACCTTTTCTTATCACATCAGACATGGTGGGATGCTTTTTATCTGGTAGCTTGAAACTCTCCCTTCTTTTTCTCTTTATTTCTTTCATTTCTCCTTACTATCTCATATTATCTCTTTTTGTCCCCTGGGGGGCTGGTACCGGGATTAAACTCAGGGATACCCAACCACTGAGCCACATCCCAGCCCTATTTTATATTTTATTTAGAGATAGGGTCTCACTGAGAAGCTTAGCACCTCACTTTTGCAGAGGCTGGCATTGAACATTTGATCCTCCTGCCTCAGCCTCCCAAGATGCTGGAGTTACATAGGCATGTGCCATCATGTCTGGCTGTCTCTTGTTTTCAATTTATGATGTCTTATTGAGTTTGGATGCATTTGGTAATCTGATAATTTTACCTTATAACATTTTTTTGGAACATGAAAAAATAAGAGGGAGAGAGAAAAAAGTGGGGAGATAGGAGGAGGAGGAGGAAGAGAGGGAATAGAGAGAGAGGGAGAGAGAGGTTTTGGGTTTAATCAGTACACTTTAACTATCACCATGGTGAATTCAGATCACTGATAAGACCCATGGTTCAAATTACAGTAAAAACATGTGTGTGTGCGCATACACACACACACACACACACACACACAAACACACATGCAAAACCCTGAATCAGGGTCATTGCTCTCCAGCCTAGCTCCTCCGTCAGTTGTAAGTTCTTAAAAACAAAATCTCAGTCATTGTTTCTTATACTGAAGTTATATTCACTCCTCTGTCTTCCTTGCTGTTCATTGTTATTGTGTTAAAATTTTAATTATCCAGACTCTTCAGCTAGCATTGTTCTTCATTTGATTTTTCAGGGGAAATGGCAGTTAAGAAGAAAAAGAAAGCTAAGTTCAACGATTTATTTCTTAAAAGTTAGTTTCTACGGCTCTATAGCCTTGTGCATATAACCCTCAATCCATTGTTCTTGCTATCCCTGAGCTCTGCACGTGCTATTAGTGTGCTTAGAATGTACTACTTTCTCAATCTATAGATTGGCAAGCTACTATTTTTTTTTTTTTAAGATTTAGCTCAAATTATCATCTCTCAGGAAATCTTTATGAATCACATCCAGGCTGGTTTGGATGCCTGCCCAAGTATTTCCGTAAGTTTTCCCCATCTCTATTGGCATATACTACCTTAAATCTATTCAGATGTCTGTCTCCTTACTACATTTTGTGCAATTTATGGGAGAAAGTATGTAATCTTTACTCATTGTTGTGCCCCAGCACCCTTCATGGGATCTTTTTGTAAGAGGTACCTAATTGAATGCATTAATGAAAGAATTGTATGAATATATTGTTCAGAGGCTTAAATGTCCAAAGCTTCAGATGATCTCAACATACTGATAAAACTTCTTTGACGATTTTTATGATTTGGCTTATTTTTAAAAGGAAACAGCCAGAATCTCAGCTTTGTAAATATATCTGTCTATATGCCCCATTTAGTGATTATGCAGCTGGAAAAAAAATCCCATGATAGCCCCTATAGTTGTTAGGTAAGATTACAAGGACATTCTTCTGTGGGTGTCAGCTGTCCCACAGAGTACCTGTGTTTGGTCTATCTTCACCAAGCCCCAAATCACTGGGTAATTTTCCCTCCAATGCCTACCTACACTGAAAAGCCCTTAGTAATTGTTTTCAACCCTGTGGAGGCAGTTAAACTCTTCAGTTGGTAAGGACACAACCCAATTATAGAGAGAACTGCTGAATCCTTCAGATAAAATCAGTAATGCAGAGAATAAGGTACTGGATGTTTGGATTCTGCACTGTACTCCAAATGAATTTCTCATTATCTTCAATACAGTGTTATCAGATCTATTTCTGAAATGCAAATGTCATGAGATGCCCTGTTGTGCCAAGTCCTTAAATATCACTACATTTTAATGGAAATCTAAAATTCTGAACTTCTCATGCAAATGGGCAAAAAGAAACTCTCATTATTTTAAAATTAGCTCAGATAGGTCAGGTGTCATAGTTTATATCCTTGGTGAATTTCAGAAAACACTTGTTGTTTACTGTGGTCACATAATTTTGCATCTAGAAAATAATTTTTCTTGAACATGTGGCAGAACAAATTATTATACAGGAGGGGGTTAATGAAATTGTCTGCCACTGGAGTAAATAATTGAGGGACAGAGAGCTGGGTAATAGGTTGATTAGAGGCTTGGTGCCCTAAATTATACCTTGTTAGAGGTAGGGAGGCTACACAATTTGTTTAAGTGGAAACAGATGATTTGAATTTAAGAAACACTGTACACCTAATCCTTTGATGACTATGAGATAGTTATTGTTGTTTTCTTAAACAGTGTGATTAAAGCTGTAAACTGTACTAACACAAAAACATTTTCTTTCTGATCTTGTTATAATCTATTCACTGTGAAATGAATGACAACTTCTTAGAGACATTTATAAAAGCATTATGGCATATGTTCTGCTGAAGACTGCATATTCTAATTATGTATTTTGTGATTTTCAAACCATGGTGAAAAAATATTGTGAATATTTAAGTTATGAATTAGATATTTATGTATTTTAGAGCTCAAATGAACTTAAAAGCCCTTTACTATTATTTTCCCACCACACTTTGTAGATTAGAAAATACAAAGTAAGAAAAGTATCTTTTACTGAGTCACATAACTCCTTGATCTTACACAAGCAGCCATAGAATAAACTTTTCTTCATTGAAACTTTTCTTTATGCTTGTTTTTATTTTTATATGCTTCTTTTTTATTTTTTAAGCATATTACATGTGGACTTTTATTAATAGAGGTGTTTAAAATACAAAGGTAACATTATTGAGAACTTACAGTCTTAAAACATATATGCATCGGGGTGCAGTGGTACACATCTGTAATATGAGCAGCTCGGGAGGCTGAAGCAGAAAGATTGTGAGTACAAAGCCAGCCTTAGCAATGATGAGGCTTTAAGCAACTCATTGAGATCCTGTCTTTAAATAAAATACAAAATAGGGCTAGGGATGTAGCCCAGTGGTCAAGTGCCCCTGAGTTCAATACTCAGTATACCCCAAAACATATAAGTATATATGTATGTATATATATGGTTTATAATATCAATACATTTCTGAGGAATTGCAAAGAAAAATTTTAAAGATCTTTGGTTTATTTTTAGAAGAGAATGTTGAAAGATGCTTAATCATCTGTCATGTAATCTCAAAATTTATTAACCTGAAAAACAGTAGTCAGTTCTCATATTTTATTGGGGAAATAAGTGTTTTCAAGAAAATTAGCTTTAAATATTACTATGAAAGTTAAGATGTGAAAGGTTCTCTGATAGTGATTAAATACTAGAATCAATGTGTTAAAGCAAGAAATATATTTTGAGGGGCTATTAAATAAAAAGAAAATTTTATTTGTTGGGGATAAATCTATTCCATATATTATAATAATATTATAACAATTATTTAACAATGCTTTGTACTAAACATTTGGCAAACAATGAAAACATCTTCAGTGTTTTTATGATGAATACTCTTCTGTAACTTTAGGGATCCGTTAAAAGAGAGTTAAGAACAAGTTCTGGCAAGGATACGGGGGAAAAGGTACACTCATACATTGCTGGTGGGACTGCAAATTGGTGTAGCCAATTTGGAAAGCAGTATGGAGATTCCTTGGAAAGCTGGGAATGGAACCACCATTTGACCCAGCTATTCCCCTTCTTGGACTATACCCAAAAGACCTAAACAGAGCATACTACAGGGACACAGCCACATCAATGTTTATAGCAGCATAATTCACAATAGCTAGACTGTGGAACCAAGCTAGATGCTCTTCAATAGATGAATGGATAAAAAATGTGGCATTTATACACAATGGAATATTACTCAGCACTAAAAAATAACAAGATCATGGTATTTGTAGGGAAATGGATGGCATTAGAGCAGATTATGCTAAGTGAAGTTAGCCAATCCCTAAAAAACAAATGCCGAATGTCTTCTCTGATATAAGGGGGGTGACTCAAAATGGGATAGGGAGGAAGAGCATGAGAAGAAGATTACCACTAAATAGGGAAGAGAGGTAGGAGGGAAAGGGGGGGAGAAGGGGAATTGCACAGAAGATGAAAGGAGATCCTCATCATTATACAGAATACATGTATGATGTTGTGAGGAGAAAAAAAAAGAAGTGTATCACATTAGATTGGGTAGAGAGAAGTGATGGGAGGGGAGGGAAAGCCGAGATAGGAAGGGCAGCAGAATAAAATAGACACTAGTATTGTTGTATGCATATACGTGACTGCATGACCAATGTGATTCTGCAACCTGTACACTAAGAAAAATGAGAAATTAGACCTCATTTGATTCAAATGTATGATATGTCAAGATCATTGTACTGTCATGTGTAACTAATAAAAAAATAAAAATAAAAGAGAGTTAAGGCAGAGAGCATGAAAGAACAAAGTTATATGGGCTTTTGAAGAAAACAGATCTGTATTTGATATCTGGCTTGGATAAATAATCTATAATTATGGACAGGTTGTTAAACCACTTTTGAATGTAGTGTCTCATCTGTAAAGTGGAGGTAATAATACCTACAACATATTATTTTCTTCAGGATTAGGGCTAATGAATATAAATTATTTTTCACATAGTAAATGATCAATAAATGGTAAAATTATTTGGGAAGTAATGGAAAGTAGGATGAAGAAAACAAATAGATTATAGAAAATATATTATCAGGAGATTCTGTCTTGGAAGAAAAGAGGAAAGGTGAGAATATATAGAGCATAGAAGCTACTTGTTAAGCTAAATCACTTTTCTATAATATATTTATTAATTCAACAAGTATTTTTTGAGATATTACTCAAACAGTGGTATGCACTGTTCTGAGTTCTAGGGATTCAGAAGCAAACAAGGCAAAACTGGTGAAATTTGAAGAGGAGGGCTCCAAGACATTTAAAAAATTTTTTTTAGTTGTAGATGGACACAATACCTTTATTTTATTTTTTATTTGTATGTGGTGCCGATGATTGAACCCAGTGCCTCACCCATGCTAGGTAAGTGCTCTACCGCTGATCCACAACCCTGGGCCCTCCAAGACAGTTTTCTTGACTCTTTTATTTCAGCATTGGTAACCTGTGTAATTAGTATTTAGTTAGTTTCCTAAATACATCTATATTTAGGGGAAAACTTTTTCAAAGTAGTAGCCTGTATTTTTTATGTTTGAGAATTCCTTAGCAGTACCTTAAATGACCATAGTCCCTTGGTCATTGTTTCATAAAATGATACTTCCACCATTCCATGGCAAGTATCCTGAATTTTAGGTGCTAAAATGGGAAGTAAAACAGGTTATCTATGAATTGATATATTCAACAAATTATTTTAAACGGATTGTAAGTTTCAGACCATGTATGTATTAGTGGTATATAGAGAAGTAAACATATGCATCAATGTGTTAATATCCGTATAGTACATTGCAGAAAGTGGATATTAAAATATAGATGTACGTTTTTATATGTGAGAACACATTTTATGAAGTTATATGAAGGAAAAAGTATATGAGAAAGAATAATAAAACAAGAGTTGATTTATATTATATTATTATGGTGAGCAACTCCTTTCTGAGGAGTGCAATTTAAATTAAAAACTGAGGGATGAATAGGAATTGGGCAAAGAGGGTGTGTGTGTGTGTGTGTCTGTGTGTGTGTGTGTGTGTTTGTGTGTGTGTATGTACATGTGCCCTGTGGGCTGGGGTGGTGGTGATGAGGCATACTCTGAGATTGGGAACTGCATACTTGTAAAGGTTCTAAGACAGAAAAGAACATGATGTGTTCAAAGAAAATGAACATTTTAGGCAGTACCTGATTAGCTGGCTTATCAATATAACTTTAGTGCAGGCTGATAATTCCTAATCCAGATATCCAGTGTTCTGACATGCCATTTGAAAAGGTTTGGATTTTGGAGCACTTCAGATTTCAGTATTTTGGATTAGGGAATCTCAACATGCAAATATTTCCAAGTCAGTTAAACTCCAAATTCTGAAACACATCTTGTTCCAATTATTTTGAATGAAGTATACTCAACCTGTATCATGAATATCATATCCTGTCTAATTCAAAAAATTGGGGTAATGATCCCTTGCTTAAGCACCTTCTGAAACTGAGACTTTGGAGAGCCCCTTCAGTATTTCATACTCCTTCATATTAGTGTATGACATGGAGTGCTCTGACCTAAATTATATCTAGACAAGTATATTGTTGAAACTACTAAGCTCATATACTCAAAACATTTCAAATCACCACCTTTCATATTGCAAGAAGTATGTATTTGAAAAATTGGAAATATTATTTCACTTACCTTTAAAGCTTCTAACTTGGCTATACCCCTTAGATACACCTTAGAAAATGAGCTTTTATCCATGTAGCAATTCCCTACCACCATATACACACATATAATTTTGCTTTTACTAAGATAGTTTGAGAACTGTAAAACAAATTAGATTTTTTAAAGGCTCATTCTCTGGATGTGGTCTCTAAAAAGGTAGCTTGGATATGTGATGTCAGAAAAATAGAGAGTATATGAATAGAAGTATAATTTTAAGCTGAAATTTATCACTTTCATGGAGGGCACACTGGGAGGGAAGGACTATATAAAAGTACATTTTTATATCAGCCAAAGCCTTGATTATTAAAGTCAGTGGCTTAGGGGATAATATGGAGGTCTCACCCATTTCTCAGACAAGAATACTGACCTTTTTATATTTTTAGGTAAAACTGTTTAACACCACTCAAGAGGACTGCAAGAGGGCTGGGGTTATGGCTCATTGGTAGAGTGCTCACCTAGCATGGGCAAGGCCCTGGGTTTATCCTCAGCACCACATAAAAATAAATAAAATAGGGGCTGGGGATGTGGCTCAAGCGGTAACGTGCTTGCCTGGCATGCGCGGGGTGCTGGGTTCGATCCTCAGCACCACATAAAATAAAATAAAGATGTTGTGTCCACCAAAAACTAAAAAAATAAATATTAAAAAATTCTTTCTCTCTCTCAAAATAAATAAATAAATAAATAAATAAATAAATAAATAAAAATCGGGTCCATCCTCAAATAAAACATAAATAAAAAAAGAAGACTGCAAAAATATATTATCCAACAAAACTTGAGAAACCTTTAATATAGTCAATGAATAAGGCAAATAGTTAATAAGATACAGGGAGAGGTGTAACACCTTATTAGGTATTCTTCAGGAGGCATTCTAGATTTGACTGATAGGGTATATTAGGAAAATTGTCTATACTCAGTTTAACATCTATTCACTGTATTATATTTGCAAAGCTTTTATATCTATTATTCTAAAGTCTAATTTCATTAGAATTTTAGTTTGCTATCTACTATGAAACACCTGGTATTTCTACTGAGCTTGGCTGCAGACTAAAAAATGTAATAAGACAAATCTAATATGCCAAAAAGGAAAACCTACAGAACTATGTGTCTGGGGTCAAGTACAGATGATACACCTCTGGGGTAAACCTAGAAAACTATGAGATTCAGCAGTTATAAAGCAACAAGTGAAACCTTTTGAAACATTATCACCATTCCTGGAAAACCCCAGCTCCACCCATGAGTTTAACTCATCCCTGCATGTGTAATGTTTCATATTTATTTCTGCTCTTCATCATTTCTTAAGACCTTTAGGAGTCATCAGATTGTTAAACAATGAAGGCCTTATATAAAATGATCTCCAAGAGTAGGTCAAATAAACATGTCTACAGCATATTAATCTAGTTGAAGGAGTTAATTTAATACCAGAATGTCTATCAGACCTCAAGGAAAGTGATAAGTAGATAAAGTAATTTCATAAAATATGGACTTTCTCATTGATGGCTTGACCTTCCTCTTTGCTGTTTAACCTTTCTACTTTTCAAAACCCATAGGATGTGTGTGTAACAGAGGTTCTTGTAAAGTTCTGTTCTGTTGCATCAGACAAAGACACTAAATAATTATTTTCCCCCAAATAAATCCTGGAAATAAGACAGTGGCATGCAAATAGAAACAATATTGCTGATCTTGAATATTTAGTTATTTCAGAGATGCTTTATTAACTCAGGGATGTGAGAAAAGCTTTAAAAATAAACTAACATAGGATAATGTAGGAAAGAAAATTAAAAAGAAAACTCAATAAAGCAATGTTTTATAGAACATATTTATATTTCTTGAAATATAAAAATTATTACTGAGTGTTGTAGCCTGGTAGTTTTTAGTTACCCTTTACTGTCATTTAATGTTTTGAATATTTATCTTAAGAAGATGAACAAGAATATTTTGCTACAATGATACATAATTATATTTGTGCTATATTCGTAATCTTTCAAAGTTAGGATATTTTGTTTGTGTTTGTTGTTCTGAATGTTTGAATCATACAGGGAATTACAAAGTAGGTGAACATAATTCAGCTACCATCTTCTGAAAATTGCATTCAACTTAAACAAAGGAAAACCAAAGTTATTAATTTCACACAGAATGCACTGATTCACCAAAGTGGCTCTTCAGCATACTGCCTGTGTATTATTTTGTAAAAACTGATATATGGGAGATATAATTCCTCTAGGGGAGTAGAAAATTCAATTCATATATTTTAAAGAGCAACTATTGTCACTTATTTTGAAAAAACAGAACAACTGGCTACTGTAAATTCACATGAAGATTGTGTTTATTCATAAATCACTGATTTGCTAAATGGAAAGATAGCAAAGGCTAGAAAGTCAATCCTTAAATTCAAGCTTTCCCATATACCAGTTGTGTGATCCTGGGTGGATTATTTGACTCTTGGGGGCTGAATAGTGACCTCTTCATCCCAATTAATATGTTGAGTTCCTGACTCCCAGTCCTTTAGAATGTGACTGTATTTGGAACTAAGGTCTTTAAAGTGGCAATAAAGTTAAATGGAGGTTATTATGGTAGACCCCAACCCAGTTTAGTTAGTGTCCTCTTAAGAAGAGGAAATACAGACCCACACAAATATAGAGGGAAGATCATATGAATACCAAGAAAGGATATCCATCTGCAAGCTATGGGGAAAATGTTGTAGAATAAACCAACCCTACTGAAACCTTGATGTTAAAACTTCTTGCCTCCAGAATTGTGAGAGAATAAATTTTTGTTGCTTAAACCATCCAGTTTGAGGTACTTTGTTATGGCAGCTTTAGTAAATCAATATAGATTTGACTCTTGTTTCACTTTTTCACCTTAAATTGGAGTTGTAAAGCACTGGGCCCACACTAGGAACTCAATTAATGTTGGTAGACTTGTCCCTATGTGTCATAGACAGACTATGTTTTTTCTTATTTTTTTTTCATTTTTTATTAAACATGAGTGATATGGTTATTAGAAATAAATTTGTGAGACTGTTATTTGAAAATCATAAACTCTAATTCAGGATTTATCACTGAAATTGGGTTATCAGAAACAACTTCTTCTATACTGCTTGCTGTGTAATCCCTTTAATTGTCGGTTTACTAGACCTCCAGAACTCAGTAAAGCATACTCACTAATGGATAGAAGAACTAGTTCATAAGTTAGCTCTTGGGACTTGAAATATAGATGAATAGGAATTTCTTCCATATAGTAAAAAACATTCCATATATTTCATTTTAGTTTGGCACAGTCCAGGAAATAACAAGAAAAAGAATGGTTCTGCTTTCTTCTATCATCCATTTAGCTGGAAGGAACCACTTCTTTGCCATGATATTAAGGGAAATGAGAGTTTGGTACTCAATTACTTACCTAAGAAGAAAACCAGATATTGAATCAGTCAACATTAGTAATTTTCCACAATGTAAGAGAAAGGACAGAAATCTGAGCAGATAAGAAAATATGCTCTGCAGTTTTATATCACTTGTAGCACAACCCTGAGATACACTTTTATCAGGGTATTCTATCAGATGAGATACTTTGAGGCCCACTTCAGTTCCATTTGAATTCTATATTGGTAATAAATAATTTATTGTGGAATATGACTTATATTTCTGATTTTTCTATATTTTAGTGAAATGAAGAAGAGATAAGACTTGCATACTACCAAAACACCAGGTTATTTTTTTCAGTAAATAGTCCCTAATAATGCATAGCACAGTGTTTTGGATTGAGTGGGCTCTCAATAAAAATTTCTGTAAAAAACGAAGATAAGGGGCTGGGGTTTTGGCTCCATGTTAGTATGCTCGCCTGGAACACATGAGGCACTGGGTTCGATCCTCAGCACCACATAAAAATGAAATAAAGATTGTGTATACACCTACAACTAAAAAATAAATTAAAAAAAAACGAAGAGAGGCAGGCTAATTTCAAAGGAGTTTCTTTGAGCAATTAAAATCATACACGGTGACCCCACATTCATCCTCTCCTTAGAATATTTGGCTGCAGATTCTGGGATCTGAAAAGGAGGAGATCAATTATTATTATACTTGAAGAATACACCAGTATCATTAATGCTGGTATTCCCACAACAGTGACAGGTTCTGTGTTACACTTAGTGGTCAAGAAATGTTAATTGATGGGAAAGATGGTGGAATGAGATGGACATAATTACCCTAGGTACATGTATGACCGCACATATGGAACAACACTACATTGTGTACAACCAGAGAAATTAAAAGTTGTGCTGCAATTGTGTACAATGAATCAAAATGCATTCTTCTGTCATATATACCTAAGTAAAATAAATAAATATTTTTTTAAAAAGAAATGTTTATTAATGTTGCAAAGAACAATTTAAGAAAATATATGCAACTTAAAGCTCAATATAAGCCACAGTATAAGGTGCTCTATAATCAACGTTTGGTTGGTTACAAAATTGGAGGAACAAAGCTCTCACATGCATGCAAACTCTGAATGTATAAAGAAGAATACATAACGTAAATGATTTTTCTTGAAATAATGTGATTATCTGCTTAGTTCATTTATTTAGCATGGCATTTACTTATTTAAAAAAATGTGGCTAGGGAGTTTTACATTAAATATCATAGCCTTTCTGCAGCATAGGATTACTGACTTTATCTCTCGGATAGCAGGAGTCCTTTTTCACATTATTTGGATAAAAATACATTGTAAATTGTAAATTGTAACAGGTGTGGCTGACAGGTTCTGACCCATTGACCTAAACTTTCCTATTATGCTTGTTTTTTCTTTCTTTTCTTTGCTTTCATGTGGCTGCTTTTTTATCTTCCACAGTGCTACAAAACTCAGCTACTGCTTTGTGATGTTTAATTCATGCTCTTTATCAATATGTTTCTTTTGATAAACAAAAGAATCAGATAATGTGTACTGGTCTGTATAATATTAATTATAGTTTTCTCTCTCTTTTTTATTTAAGAAAATGCATGACTGCATCCAATTTTGGTAGATGTTTTATTTAGGGAAATATAGGTATTTTCTACTTTTTACAAAAATAAAAACGTAATCGGTCCCTTCACCTAATGTATGATGTTGTTTTGGTTTGGTTGAATAACTTGTTTCAGCTTCACATATCTTTATTGGAAAGAGTAGCTAAAAACATAAATCTCAGGTGATATGATATATATCTTTTTGAAATATGGCTTTATTTTTGTCTAAAGTGTACTAGTTTTTTTTCAACTTTAGTTTTTATTTTTATAATGTATCAGAAAAGAAAATATCATAGTGATAATTATTTAACATTGATTTCATAGCCTCATGTTGTGTTTGGTGTTGTTGATGACATGGATTACAGTGGGAACACACTGCAAGATAAATTCGAGGAGATTAATGACTGAGGTTGCATCTGTATATGCATTTGAAGGTTAAAAGGCAACCACACAGCCCCACTAAACCAAATTGTCATTCCAACACATTTTTTTCACTAAATCATGCAATTCCTTTAATCTTATTGAAATCACCAAATTAATCATGCATTGGCATCACATAGACACAGTCACAAAGTATTTTCCTGGAGAAATGAGGCTATTTTATAGCTTCATTACCCCCCCATTCACTCAAAAGCACTTATTTGGACTGAGAAAGAGACATTTTCCTCTTATAAATCCTTTAGAATTCAAAATATTGGAGTGCTCAACTGTCACAATGTCATTTCCATTCACACTTTTCACTATTATGGTGATTCTTATTGCCAAGTTAAGATTAGCATTACTCAGCAGAATTGTTATTTTTCTGATTTATTTTTGTGAATTTAAAGAGATATTTTCAAGTGTATTTTTCCATAAATATATTGAAATAAGATTTAAGAATTTAGTAACTCTCCTCAAGAATTTTGTGTACATTACCACTGATAGACAACCTTAAATGCTACTCTTATCATTATGAGATGATTGAAAGAAGAGACTAACACCCTAACAACTATCTAAACAAATAATTTTATATTAGAATTGTTAATTTTTAATTGAAAATATATGAGCTGTTGGGATAACATTTTAAGTCATTTCATCAGACAGTAATTATTTTTAGATTCATGAGTAAGATTCTCAAGTGAATTGTTGAAAAAGTAGATGCCTCTAGTGCAGTGATAGTTTGAAAAAGTGACTTTTATTTGAAATTTTAGAATACTAAAAGATCAATAAAATTGCCACTGTTAATAAGTTTAGAATAATGTTATTTACCTGCAACAAAAAAACCCCCAAATGCTTATAAATTATAACTACATAACATGGCATAGCCGTAAAGAACACCAGTTTTAGATTCAACAAGTCTGGGCTAATGCAAATGTTGCTAAGTCTGAGTCTCACTTCCTGGGCTAATGTAAATGTTGCTAAGTTTCTCTGAGTCTCACTTAAAGTGTAATATAATACATTTTAAAGGATTATATGCAATCATGTGTATTTTAAGATAAATTATATATGATAGGCTTCAGATTAAGATTTCTATAAGAATAATATGCTATTATAAGCACAATAGTTTCTTGATTACTTGTTTTTCTCAAATTAATATTAATATCAAGATACATATTTTATAAAGTATAATTAAAAATTTGTATGAATTTCAAAGATTAGAGTGGGTTATGTATGTATATGTATGTGAGTCATATAGGCTATTTTAGGCTATTCTCATTAGATTCCTGGGGATAAGCATTGACTTTCTTTGTTAAGGATGTATTGATGGAAAAAAAATTGCCACTTACAGATCTTAAATATAACAAATTGGAAAGTTCATTTTTAGATACCTAGCATCCATTCATTCTTCCTCAATGCACCCTAACTTCCTTTTGAGGAATCATCTCTTCCTTATTGGATACAATCTGTTACTACTCTTAATTGGGCCCCTGCTTTCTTTTTTTATTTTCTTTTTCTTTTTTGACTAAAGGGCAGCCATATTACCCCCAAGCTAGGCAAGTCAGAAATTTCTTTGTGGGAATTTGAATTTTCAATAGAAGGTAACAAATGAATCTAAAATTGGTGTTCTTTACAGCTATTCCATGTTATGCATTTATAATTTATAAGCATTTGTGGGATTTTTTTTAATAGAAGGTAACATTCATTCACTCTTAACTGTGGTGAGACCTTGACTAGATTGTTTCTACAGTTTGTTTCCAAATTTTCAATATTTGAGTTTTTTCCCCATTTCTTTCCAAAACTGAGTTTCTAGATTCTTCTTGATTCTGTGAGATCCTGTTCTCCTTTCAAAAAATTTCCTTTGGCTTAAATTACCCAGAGTGATTGCCAAATAATTATAACTGTCAGAGGATAAAGGTATATCACAAATGGAAAGGACTGTATTTTTGTTTCTTTGTTTGCTTATTTGTCATGGTGTCATTAGCATAGTCTCTCTAATATGTTCATTGGCATCTAAGTAGAATGACTGGTACATAGAAGGGTAAAATAAGTATTTGTTAAGTGATTAATTGTCCAAAGAATAATGAAGCAAACTTGTAATGGTAGCTTTGTATCTTCAACTCAATGAAATGCATACGTGTGTATGGACACACATATTTGGTTTGGGAAGGGTACGCTATGCAACTCTTGGAGCTTGTGAGTGAGGCCAGCTCTGTGTTCAGGTTCTCCATGTCCACTTCAGCATTGTTCTGCATTATTTTTGAATGGATAAGATGTTAGCTAATTCTAGCTTCCGGTATTTCCCAATATGACACTGGGTTTCAAGAAAGTCATTCTCTTCTCTGTTCCTCAAATACACCATACTCATTCACAAGTGACATACTTTATTATATTGACCTCTTCTTTATAATATTGTTGTGGCCTGGATACTATTCACCAATATTTGGTTCTCTTCAACTTTGGGACATATAGAAAGTTAGATTTCTCTGTAGTTTCTCATACTACCACTATCTCAAAAACAACCGCTTGACTTGCTCTGCCAGGGAAAGGGAAGTACTCTAAGACTGAAACATTCAGTAATTCTGGAAATCCTTTTGAGAACATCTGCTCTGGAGAGTTGATTAAAGCTACAGTAAACTTTCATTGGATTAAAACAGATTCAACTATCTTATCTAGATTTTTATATACACACACACATGTGTGTGTGTGTGAGTTTATCTATAAACTAATATGCTAATATATTATAAATGTATTAGCTGATTTTGCCATATATTTATGTTTTTATGCTCACTTCTCTATTATCATGCATTTTGAGGTTTGTTTCTATTGTCTTCCCAACAAACTGTTAGAGGGGAAATGTCATAGCTTATACTTCTTTTACTGTATTTTCTCACTGCCTAATGCAATATGAGTTCAGTGCATCCTGTGGATATTAATCAAATGAAAGAGATATTTCAATATTCTGGATCTATAGAGACTTTTTAGTTTCCCAATGAAATCTTTTGCAAAGAACAATAAATTTCATCAGAGATTATTATAGCAGGTATATATAAGTCCATAAGTTCCAAAATATTTCAGTCTCAATTTTCCTATATACTAGAGGTCCAAGCCAGATACCTGAAAATCATACTTGACTTCTCTCTCTTCTTCACTTCAAACATTTAGTTTCTATGTTCTGTCATTTTTTTTTTACTCCCCACATATCTCTCAGATCTATTTTCTTCTCCATATTCTCGGCAACTCTTTTAGTTCTGGTCACCATCATTTCTTTCATGGATAATTGAAGCAACCTCCTAACTGTTCTTATTTCTAGTCTTGTCCCTCTGCAATATACTTTGTCCTCTTTATCCAGAATGGACTTTTCCAAACGCAAATCTGATCATGTCACATCCCTGGTTAAAATGGGTCTCTCATTGATAAATTTAAAATTCTAACTTGGCCAATATTATTTTCCATGGTCTCATAATATTTTCATGGTGATTTATCCTCCCTCCCCCTCTCACAACTATGCTTTATTCATGTTGAATTATTCACAATTCTTAAGAATACTTATTTTTTCTTTATTATGCCTTATATGTTTCCCTTAGACTGGAACATTGTTATTCCTGCTTCACTTGAGTAATTCATTTTTGTTTTTCAAGTCTCATCTTAGATGATCAACCTTTCTGGGAAGTCTTGCTGGCCTCTCTAAAATTATTTATCCATAGGACCTCTTCTTTGCCTTCATATGATGAAGAAATGTCACATATTGATTTCTTATCAGATCATCCTGGGTTAGAATATCTGCTCACCAGTTTGTAGGAGGAATGATCCTGGGGAATGTTAGATGACAATGATAATAGTATCTTACCTTTACTATTAACATCAAATGCTTTAAATACAGCACTTGGAATACAGTAAGTAAATGCTAGCTACCATTGTTGCCTCATTTAACAGACTGCCAGAGTCCTAAGTGAACCATTATATTCTCAGGTCTAAGAAAACAGTTTCTCCTCTTTTGTAACATTCACTTCTTCAAAATGAATGAAAGAAATCTCATTTTTAGGGACAATTAATAGAGTTAAAATCTGATTTTTCCTAATGCAGGAGGAGTTTTCATTCAATTCCTTTGGGAAAATGTTCAGTGAAACTTAATGAGAATAACTTTAAATAAAACTTCCTACAAATATATTATATTCAACTCTTAACCTTTTCAGGGGTCCATATCGTTCTGCCTCATAATTATAGAGATCCTATTTAAATAGGGGATTGATTCTTTTTCTTATACAGGGGTGGTGGGATACTATGCTGAGTTATGGTCTTGGTGTATTTCCTGGATTGTCTGTTCTTTAAACAATGTTTCTGTGCTTAAGTAAACCCATAGAAAATCTGTTTACTGGGCCTTTGGAGACCATCTGATTTATAAACACTCAGGGAAAGTCTGTTTCTAAAAAATTCAAGGATGTTTGTCTTACTTTTAGATATATAAAATGAAAGGGAATTCCTTTTAAAATGTAATCCTTTCGCTCAATGGTAAGCACATGTACCCAGCGACAAGTTTAACAATGTCAGAGAGTTATAAAATCATCCTATGCTCTCAGCCTTCCAAAGACCACATCATATAATTTCTTTTGTTTATCTCCAAGATTTCTTTTTTTGAATATAATAATTGGGTTCAACACTAGAGAAGAAGAGACCTTATTCATACACATTTATAGCATAGCTATATTTTGAAGGACTTAATAACTTCTTATTTTATAGTATTTCATTATTAATCCATCATAAAGAAATGCAATTATGTGGGATGTTCCTAAAGCTCAATTTATGTCTTTTTTTTCAGTGTGTTCTCATTCCCAACTTATTTTCAATTCAGATGTAATGTTTAGCACAAATATAAAGAATTCTAATGCAGATAACTCTTTTTTTTCTCTCTCAGAACAGGCAATCCAGGATTTATTCACTGCTTTGGAATCAACAAAGGGCAATCAATGAAATCCCTTTTCCCCCATTCATGATTAAGGTATAGTTCTCTTACATATTCCTATTCAATACCACATCTCACAATGCTAGTTAGAGGAAGCAAACCCTCAGAGATCCCTACTGAAATTATCCAGATGCTTGGGAGTGGATCCCAGCCTTACAATAAGATGGAGAGTAAAAATCTCTGCTACAGAGATCAGGACTGTAGAGACTTTTAAAACAAAATATTTGAAATAACCACCTAATATCCCCTCCATCCAATCTTTCAGCTTTACTGCAACTATATGATAAAACTTATCAAATGTAGCTCTTTAAAAAATATGTACTGACTTTCTGTTTCCTTGGGAAGGACATGGTTACCCTAAGGAAGCATTCTTTTCACGAGAAGACATAAAGAAGTTTTGCTTCCTTCTCCCTCTAAATCAAAAAGCTCTAATATAGAAGCACAAAGTATCCATTTTTATTTTCACTATAGTTTCCCACATCTAGGGAAATGGTGTTACTAAATAACTGCTACCAAGAGCACCTTCATAAAATATTCTGGATTAAAGAATAGTGAAAAAGGTCCAATAGAGCTTTTTTCCTAGGAACACATAATTCTAAGGGGAAAAGCGTAGATTCCACTCTGCTGTCTATCAAAACTTGACTACTGAAGTGAAGTGAGCTTTAGGCATATTTCTTTGTTTCCAAGTTTTAAATTCTGCAATATTTCTTATTTACCAATAGGTGGCACTATAAGCTAAGAGAGGTGAATTAGCCGCCAGAGAACAAGGAAATAATTATGGAAAATTACCTAAGCAAGGGATATTCAGAATTACAGTGAAGTCTGTATTGAAATCTTATTATTTTCCTAGCTAGATAAGGCAAAAATTATCTAGATAAACATTCTAAAATTTGAGAACATGTACATTTTCTTTCAGAAATTAGTAGTACTACTAGTCAGTAATGTAATCCTTTGCACCAAAGATCATTTAACTTTGTACCCAGAATTGTATTATTTAGAGCTTTGCATGGAATTTCAGAAATATGGGACATGTTGTTCTTTTGAAAACATAAGATTATCTATCAAATGAACACACATACACATTTACATTCATGCATAATCATGCAATATCAAAGATGACCTTGGCAGTTTTGACATTTGAAGAAATGACTTACAAGCTAAGATGTACAGGCAGACAATATTTTGTTTAGTCATCTATTTCAGTAGAACACATTTTCTTTCCTTCATAATTTTGAAGGTAAGGAGTCAGATTTCCCCCCTTCCACATTCTATATCCTATTTCTTCAAAAATTTGTTATTCACTTGTAATTGTTTAAGTAGCCAGCTTTGTGGATATGGTTTAGGCTATTTCACAGAAATATGGAATCAATAAGGTGTAATGGTCTGCATATTTTTTTAAATTTGATTTTTTGCCCACATTGTTAGAAATTATGCCATTTAATTGCAAGAATCTCAACAAAATATACTCATGCTGTAGATATAGGCAGCTATATGTAACTATCAATACCAAACCACCTTATTTATGAGGAATACTGATGCAAAGTTGCCTTAGCTTAAATATCACTTCATAATTTTGCTTATGGTATGACATCATAGCTACAAGAGAGCCTACTCCCTTTTGTGCTATGACTTTTGAAATAGCTCTCTTTTTCTGTTAGGTTTGGAAAAATTGACATGAGTGAAAAATAAGTTAAAATAAATTAAATAATTAAGTATTCAACCTCTTAAAACTTCTAAAAATAGCACACAATCTATTTCCTTATATGACGGCACTATTAGAAAGGGATCATTTCATCTAGTTTTGGAAACAAATGTCAGAATGTTAAGACCTCCTATGGTTTTATATTCCCATTCCTTCAGGCACTGAGTCTTGGGACATTACTCCTCTGGAAGCTTGAATTGAGGTGAACTGGGGTGACCGTTTTAGTTGGTTCCTACATCTTATGGTACCAATTCCCAGAGGTACCATTCTTCTCTGGGAGCCAGAAAGAAAAAGAAGTATCTTGTGTGTAAACAGCTTTCCTTTGCCTGTTCCTTCCTCACATGACATGTCCTAATGCAAATAGCTCTTGAAAGGTAAATGCTATTTTGTGTAAGTTTTAAATTTTTCCTCTTCCTTTCTTTTCCTTTCCTCTTCCTCTTCCTCTTTCCTTTCCTTTCCTTTCCTTTCCTTTCCTTTCCTTTCCTTTCCTTTCCTTTCCTTTCCTTCCCTTTCCTTTCCTTCCCTTTCCTTCTTCTCTATCCTCAGATTCTAACACAGGGCCCATAGAATTAGCTCAATATTTTCTAATGAATTCATGTGTAAATGATGAAAAACTGTACTCCCCTTATGAAACCCAATTATTTTCTGTTGCAAAGAGCTGATGTTTTATAAGTACCGCGTGCGATACAATCAATCAATAAGTACATGAAAAAATGCTCACCATCTCTAGCAGTCGGAGAAATGCAAATCAAAACCACCCTAAGATACCATCTCACTCCAGTAAGATTGGCAGCCATTATGAAGTCAAGCAACAATAAGTGCTGGCGAGGATGTGGGGAAAAGGGTACACTTGTACATTGCTGGTGGAACTGCAAACTGGTGCGGCCAATATGGAAAGCAGTATGGAGATTCCTAGGAAAGCTGGGAATGGAACCACCATTTGACCCAGCTATCGCCCTTCTCGGTCTATTCCCTGAGGACCTTAAAAGAGCATACTATAGGGATACTGCCACATCAATGATCATGGCAGCACAATTCACAATAGCTAGACTTTGGAATCAACCCAGATGCCCTTCAATAGATGAATGGATTAAAAAACTGTGGCATTTATACACAATGGAGTATTACGCAGCACTAAAAAATGACAAAATAATGGATTTTGCAGGGAAATGGATGGCATTAGAGCAGATTATGCTAAGTGAAGCTAGCCAATCCTTAAAAAACAAATGCCAAATGTCTTCTTTGATATAAAGAGAGCAACTAAGATCAGAACAGGGAAGAAGAGCGTGAGGAAAAGATTAACATTAAACAGAGACGAGTGGGGGGAGAGAAAGGGAGAGAGAAGGGAAACTATGGAAATGGAAGGAGACCCTCATTGTTACACAAAATTACATATAAGAGTTTGTGAGGGGAAAGGGGAAAAAAAACAAGGGAGAGAATTAAACAACAGCAGATGGGGTAGAGAGGGAAGATGAGAGGGAAGGGGAGGGGGGATAGTAGGGGATAGGAAAGGTAGCAGAATACAACAGTCATTAATATGGTATTATGTAAAAATGTGGATGTGTAACCGATGTGATTCTGCAACTTGTATTTGGGGTAAAAAATGGGAGTTCATAACCCACTTGAATCAAATGTATGGAAGATGATATGTCATGAGCTTTGTAATGTTTTGAACAACCAATAAAAAAAAATAAAAAGGATCTGTATAAAAAAAAAGAGCTGATGTTGTACAAGTGGCCCATTGCTAACTGAAGCAGGAATGAAAATAAACTTAATTGGTGCATAAACGGTATTCATGTTGCCCCAAAGCACATCCAGAAATAGAAATGTAAGGTCAATTATAAGAAAAATTGTGGATTTGGTCTACTTAATATTTGTTACTCTTTCTTCCATATCAATAACCATTTCTTTCCAACTTAGAAACAAAATTGTAGAGTGGGAAGGTGCATGTGTTTTGTGACCAAATAGGCCTGGGTTGGATTGCAATATTTAATTGGCTACATACCCTATATACTTGAATAATTCACTTATCTTTGAACTTTGTTCTCCTCATTTGTTATACAAAGATATTGATACCTATCTTCTAGGGTTGTTAAGAGGGCTTGATGAAAATCTAAGTGCCTAGTTTAATACCTGGCATATATTATATTCTATAAAGGCTTTTTATTGTGCTTGCTGCTATTCTTCTCAAAAAAGCTTCATGAAATAATATTATTTCATTATTATTATTATTATTTTGGAATCAGGAATCAAACCCAGGGATATTTAACCACTGAGCCACTTGCCAGACCTTTTATATTTTTAAAATTTTGAGCCAGGGTCTCACTTGTTTCAGGCCTTGCTGAATTGCTGAAGCTGGCTTTGAACTTAGGATCCTCCTGCCTCCCAAGCCATTAGGATTACAGATGTGCACCTCTGATCTTGGCATTATGTTTTATTATATTGTAGCTAAGGAAATGGAGGTTCAATGAAGTTTAGTAACTTGCCTGGATATATAAATGTAATAGATGAGAGCTGGGCCTGGAACCCTGAAAATCTAGAGTCCATATTTTTAACTACTGCCCTATATTAAATAGGGATTTTATTTTGCCTTATGGTTAGAAAAGAAAGGCATAACATTTATTACCATAGTGTGTTTTAAATTTGGTATACATATCCACATGTGTGTGCATGTTTACACATACACACAACATACACACACAATGAAAACAGTGTTTAAAGGTGAAAGATGTTAGGTAGAATCATATGCCACACTGGATTAAAAGCTGGGACGTTACTTTTTTACTGTGTATTTAATCAAGTTACTGACTCGTTCTCCCTCTATAACCTCAGCTAAAAAATAGGGTATGTTAAGTATTATCATATCACTGGGTAGTTGTGAAAATTGTATAAGCTATATCCAAGGTGCAATCACTGGCACATGACTCTTCAACTAATGTTTTAAATATTATGGTTATTCTTGAGAACAGTAATTTGAATAAGAAGCAAATAACCAGGAAATATTCTTGTAGTTATTTTCCAAAGAAAGTCATATTCATTTTTATTGATAACAAGTTGTTTGATATATTTAACCAAATATATTTAAGAAGCTCCTTCAATAACATTCTCTTCATTTTGTTAAGCAACTACAAAAGTAGCCTGAATTATTGTGAAGTCAAGCTAAGTTAGATTTCATTAATGTTTTTTGGCTTGACTCCATTGCTAGCATCTTTTAACTCAGTAACTTAATGTACATTCCTTGCATAAACTTAATGAGGACAGACTTATGTAAAATAAAATTATATCACATTTGTTTACTGGAGTGTAAGGTAACCATTAGCAAACCAATCCAATTTGGAGAATGTTGAAAGATCCAAAGTTTAGGACTGAGAGTAAGTGAGTCAGCAAAATGTAGAGATTCCTTAATAAGAAGATATTGTAGCAATAGAAGAACTATTCAGAATGGGGTCTTGAACAATTTTTTTAAGAATACATAAACTTCCAAATAATCATTAATAAAAATGTAACAGACCATAAAAAATAGACAATAGACATAATCATTTAATGAATATCAATTCAACTATGGATTTCTTTTTATTAATGGTTTTATGAAAGAAAAGAACAGAAAGACGTAAAAGAATACATATATAGGGCAAATTTGGGGGCTGTCCAAATGGTTTTACAGTGCAATTCCATTGTAATATGTGACACTTCCAGAAGTAAAACCTAGAAGTAAAACAGTAGAAGCATCTTTATCACTTAATAAATCAGTGAGTTAAAAGAACAATTTTTTGTTTACTTCACAGGGCAGTTGTGAAGATTCTGTTAGATATATGTAAGTTAAAATGGGATATATGCCAACTAAATGTGTTACATTCTGCAAGAAATTCAAGTTGGAGAAGGAATGTTTGAAGGGAGACTCACTTCTCTTTGTCAAACTCTAATTTCCTGACTTTCTTATTTATAAGGCGGAGTGAGATTAAAATGTCGAGAAACAAATATCAGTCAAATGAACTTTTACAAAAAGCCCTTAAGTTTATCAGAGAAAACATTCAGCCTTTATTTTGGGAGGAATGGCTTATTTCACTTAGCATGATATTCTTCAGTTTCATCCATTTACCTGAAAATGCTATAATTCCATTTTCTTCATGACTGAGTACTATTACATTGTGTCTTCATATCACATTTTCTTTATCCATTCATCTTTTGAAGGGCTCCTAGTTTGGTTCCATCGTTTAACTATTGTGAATTGAGCTGCTATAAACATTGATGTGGTTGTGTCACTGTTGTATACCAATTTAAGTCCTTTGGGTATAAACCAAGGAGTGGGATAACTGGGTTAAATGGTGGTCCCATTCCAAGTTTATGAGGAATCTCTATATTGCTTTCTAGTATGGTTGCACCAATTTGCAGTCCCACCAGCAATGTATGAGTGTACCTGTTCCCTCACATCCTCACCAGCATTTATTGTTACTCCCATTCTTGATATTTGCCACTGTGACTGGAGTGAGATGAAATCTTGGAGTAGTTTTAATTCATATTTCTCTAACTCCTAAACACGTTGAACATTTTTTGTATATTTGTTGACCTATCAAATTTCTTCTGTGAAATGCCTGTTCAGTTCTTTGCCCATTTATTAATTGGGTTATTTGTGTGTCTGTGTGTGTGTGTGTGGGGGGGGGTGTATGTTAAGTTTTTTGAGTTCTTTATATATCCTGGAGATTAATGCTCTATCTGAAGCGTAGGTGGCAAAGATTTTTTTTTCCCATTCTATAGGCTCTCTTTTCAGATTCTTGATTGTTTCCTTTGCTGGGAAGAAGGTTTTGAGTTTGATTCCATCCCATTTGCTGATTTTTTAAAAATTTTGCTTCTTGAGTTAGGAGTGTTGTTAAAGAAGTCAGTTATTAAGCCAACATAATATAGATTTGGGCCTACATTTTCTTCAGTTTGGTGCAGGGTCTATGATCTAATGCCTGAGTCCTTGACCAAATTTGAGTTACTTTTTGTGCATGGTGAGAGACAGGAATTTTAATTTCATTTTTCTAAGCATGGATTTCCAATTTTCCCATCAACATTTGTTGAAGAGGCCATCTTTTCTCCAATGTATGATTTTGGAACCTTTGTCTGGTATGAGATAACTGTATTCATGTGGGTTTGTCTCTGTTTCTTCTATTCTGTACCATTGGTATATGTGTCTGTTTTGGTGCCAGTGACTGTTTTGGTGCCAATACCATGCCATTTCTCTTGCTGTAACTCCGAAGTATAGTTTAAGCTCTGGTATTGTGATGCCTCCTGCTTTGGCTATTCTTGATCTCTAATTTTTCTAAATGAGTTTCATGACTGCTTTTTCTAATTCTATGAAAGATATCATTGGGATTTTAACATGAATTGCATTAAATCTGTATAATGTGTTTGATAGTATGGCCATTTTAACAATATTAATTCTGCCTATCCAAGAACATGGGAGGTCTTTCCATTTTCTAAGGTCTTATTCAATTTCTTTCTTTAGTGTTCTGTAGTTTTCATTGCAGAAGTCTCCCACCTCTTTTGTTAGATTGATTCCCAAATATTTTATTATTTTCTTATTTATAATTTGGGGTCTTTAATGGAGTAGTTTTCCTAATTTCTCTTTCATTAGATTCATCACTGATGTATAGGAATGCAATTGATTTTAGGTGTTAATTTTATATCTCCTATTTTGCTGAATTCATTTATGAGTTCTAGAATTTTCTGGTGTAGTTTTTTTTTTTTTTTTTTTTTTTTTT
>NW_026000250.1:522618-525521 GCF_001458135.2 Marmota marmota marmota
TATATATATATATATATATATAATTATATATAATATAAAATTATATATAATATAAAATTATATATAATATATATAATATATGATTATATACATATATATATATTAAATGTGTACATACACACATATATGTTTCACATAAATTCATACTGATATTTTTAATTCCAAATAAGTACCACAGCATATATTTTAGTATTACCCATTCTTATATTTGTAAGTTCCTCAAGAGTGAGAAACTTAGTTTCCATCATCTTCAGTATATTTACTAATTTGCTCAATATAAGACTAAAATGTACATAAAAGAATGTAAAAAAAATCACCCATGCCACTATAAACCTCTTGTCTGGGTTTTAAATTTAATTTTTATGTTTCTAAAAGTAGAATCCTGGTGGACATCCCAGTTTTCTCACTCCTAAGGTTGGAGTCTTTTTCTTAAGTTCAGTTTTCATAGTCCTACCTAGCTTCCATTATTTGCTATTAGATTTGTCTGACATTCAACATTTACTTCCTCTAATCTTTGTCTATTGCCTATTTTCAATAGCACTCTTAATCTTTCAGAACATTAGAAGTTATTTTTTTTCTATATTCTCTCCATATCTCCAACAGTCTGTGTCATCTGACCCAGTTCACTTCTAGCCAAGTCCTGGTTCAGACCAGAATTTGGAAGAATTGCCGCCCTAAATTTATGTGCTTTAAAGTAAAATTGTATTGTATTGTATTTGTGTGCACATGCATGTGTGTGTGTGTATCTGCATGTAGAGAGGGTTGTGGGTGTGTTTGGAAATGATTCATTGGCACTTAGGAAAGTCAGAGTTATCATCTATTTCCAAAACAATTCATTTTTCTTAGCATTGCAAGTATATAATGTATTCAGGTGATTTTCAGAAGATGAGGCTTTTTTTCATGGAAAAAATTACATTCTTTTGCAGCATCATAAATTTCTGTCTTTTTTTATACCAACTATATGTAGCCTTCTAATGCTCCATCTCACTTTAAAATGTCAAAGTCATCCTTCTGAAAAGTCACACAATTGGGTCAAATATATTGCCTAATAAAAGTTTTTCACCTTCTCGATGAGCACTAGGACAAAGATAAGAGGGCTTTAAGAACATCTCACGCAGAATATGGTCTGGGTATTCTAACTTGAATATGCAGCATTTTAGTGAATCAAAATCTATTTCAAATATAAAACACTACTATTTTGGAGAAGACAATGAGAAGAGTCTATAGCATTTCAATTGTGAACTCTGGTATCAGAGTGCAATTAGTTGTTAATTACTTAATCTTTGTAATATTTAGTTGCTTCATCTGTAAAATGGGTTTACAAATGCTACTTCACAGCAAAGGAAACAATCAATAACATAAAGAGAGAGCCTACAGAATGGGAGAAAATCTTTACTACATACACCTCAGATAGAGCATTAATCTCCAAGATTAGCAAGAAGAAATTATTTGGTTTCTTTTCCCACGATCTTTATTTTGATTTTCAAACAAAGGTACAGATTAATTATAGCCTCAGAATGTTGTTTTTAATGAATCAGTCACTGATTCATTCAGGCCAAATGTTTTATCTGATACATGGATGCTAGTTCACAATAGGGGTTGGGGGCTAGGGATGAATAGAGTTATTTTGCATTAGGTAGAGGGGAGTGAAGGGAGGGGAGGGAGTTTGGGGGTAGGAAGGATAGTAGAATAAAACTGGAATTATTTCCCTATGTACATATATGACTATACCACTGGTGTGATTCTACATCATGTACAACCAGAAGAATGAGAAATTATACTCCACTGATGCATGATGAATCAAAGTGCATTCTACTGTTATGTATAACTATTAGAAAAATTTAAAAAATGCTACTTCACTAGCAGAATTTTTACATAAAATTATATGCTACCATAAGACACTTAATGATGTACTTAGTAAATACTCAATAAATGTTAGCTCTTTTTATGACTATTATTCAGATCCATAATCCTCTTCTATGCTTTTAGTTCTTGGTTGCTTTTCCTTTCCCCTTGCAATCTTTTTACATCTTTGTCCCTTTCCCTTAGTTGAAGGGAGATTTCTATGCTTCACACTTTTCTGTTGTGTTGCTGTACATAAGATATTAGTTGGAGATTGTTACTTATTCCAATATAGCTCAACTTGTGCCCATAAAGATCCCAGGTCTTTAAAGTTACTATATCAAAGTTTATTTGTCAGGGTGTTCTAGAGACACAGAACCAATTGGATATTGCTGAAAGCCATAGCCAAATAGGAATGACGCATGGCAATTTCCTTGTCAGCCTACACAATGTTGCTTAGAGGGAGGGCTCTCCATTGTGGAAATGGGCTTGCCTTGGACCCAAGTCATTTGCAGTGACATTGCATGAATGTTTGAGAAAGGTGACCCTGCTCAAGGACCAGGGTGGATCCGGGTTTAGGGTGGATCTGGGTTTAGGGTGGATCCTGCTGGGAATAGGACAGTTCCAGGTTTAAGGTGGATCCTGCTGGGAATAGGGCGTATCCTGCTGCCTCAGACGCCCGCTCCTTGAGTTCCTGTGGAGTTCTCGCAGAGTATTTGGGACGCAGAGCCCGGTGGAGGGTGAATTTTCCCAGAACGTGCGTGTAGAGTGCTGGTGAGAGTTCGGGAATAAAGAGTTGCTGTTTGAATCTACAAGGCGGTGTAGTGGCCCAGTTATTTTGTGCCCAGCCAGGCTGTGGCATTTGGTGGCCCGAGTGGGGAACATCTGAAGCTTGGAGGTAAGTGAAATTGCTCACCCCTGAGGGAAGGCAAGAGAATGGGTGACCATTTCAAAAAACAATGTGTTCTTGTTTTGATTTATTTTGTTTTTGTTACAAGCTGCCTACCCCTAGATCTTTCTCAGGCAAACTGGGAAAAATGGTTGGCTCAAGGTTTGAAGTT
>NW_026000250.1:531179-545612 GCF_001458135.2 Marmota marmota marmota
ATAATTTCTTTATAGCATCATTGCCAGAATTCCTATCTTCATCCCAGTGCCGGTGAAGACAAAGATAAAACCAAACTACAGCTTCTATGATAGCTATCACAGTAAACTGTATAAACTGATGCATCAATGAATAATAACTCAACAAGTAATGCTCAATCAAGGAGTTGATTTACTTTGGGAGGAAATGGACATATTGATAGATTCCTCCGCTTTGATCTGCTTGCAGAACTTGCCTGGACTATGTATCATTTGTATGCATTGTGAACTATCTGTTGGTACAGTGAATTGTGGTAGAGCTTGCATATCTTTGCTGATGGTGTCACCAGTGATACAATTTTTCCAAAAGAGCCATCAATTGGCTTGGTGTCGTGGCATTTCTGTATCCTCTCCTTCTGCTAGTGATGGTCTGAATTTGGGGGCCAACAGAGGTGAGGCAAAGAACCTCACCCCCCCCACTGGCACCAAGGCCAAATTTGGGGGCCAACAGAGGTGAGGCAAAGAACCTCACCCCCCCACACTGGTGCATAGGCCTATCCACAAGTATGGCTGTATGCTGGACTGGTAGTCAGTGATGGGTATGATCCAATTGCAGTGGTACCAACTTAAGACAGGAGGCTGATGCCTAGACGTCAGATCATCCGATGACGGGTAAGAACCATATGTTGAATTGGACAATCTAACAGGCACGATCCCTAAGCCACATTGCTTGTTGTTTAATTAATCAGAAGGGGGGAGATGCTGAGAGCCATTGCCAAGTAGGAATGATGCATGGCAATTTCCTTGTCAGCCTACACAATGTTGCTTAGAGGGAGGACACTCCATTGTGGAAATGGGCTTGCCCTGGACCCAGGTGATTTGCAGTGACATTGCATGAATGTTTGAGAAAGGTGACCCTGCTCAAGGACCAGGGTGGATCCAGGTTTAGGGTGGATCTGGGTTTAGGGTGGATCCTGCTGGGAATAGGGTGGTTCCAGGTTTAAGGTGGCTCCTGCTGGGAATAGGGCGTATCCTGCTGCCTCAGGCGCCCGCTCCTTGAGTTCCCATGGAGTTCTCGCGGGGTTCTGAGAGTATTTGGGACGCAGAGCCCGGTGGAGGGTGAATTTTCCCAGAACGTGTGTGTAGAGTGCTGGTGAGAGTTCGGGAATAAAGAGTTGCTGTTTGAATCTACAAGGCGGTGTGGTGGCCCGGTTATTTTGTGCCCAGCCAGACTGTGGCAGGATATGTATATAGATTTATGGGGGTGATGCTTAGCAAGAAAGTGGCTCCCATGATTAAAGCAACTGAGAAATCCTATGACAGGTCATCTGCAGGCTAGAAACCATGAAATACCAGTAGAGTGGTTCTAAGACTGAAAACCTCGGAACCAAGATGATGTAACTCTCAGTTCAAAAGTGAAAGCCTTAGAACTTAGAGATGGGGCCATTGGTACATGTATGCAGTTGAAAGGTTATGAAGTAAGGAGATCTGAAGGCCAAAGTAGTAGGCAATTATGCCCCATCTCTTCTGTATTTGTCCTTTCCTAACCCCCAGTTTATTGTATGGTGTCTGCCAAGATAGAAGGCATTTCTTTCCCACTTGGGCTTTCATGCTAATTTCCTCTTAAAATACCCTAAAAGAGGCACCCAAAATAATGTGTTTTTAGGTTTCTAGGTATTCCTCGATCCAGTCAATTTGACATCTAAAAATAATTATCATAAGACCCTAGTATACATTTATCTGCTTCTCAAATCTAAGGTGATACTATTGAGGTGTCAAGCAGGTTTGTCTTTATTTCTTCATTGTTGGTAATTTTCTTTCTGATATATGCTCTCACTGTTACTCCCACCTCCCAGTTATTTCAAATCACTGCAACTTTCATTCCAATTTTCCTTCTTTACTTGCTTCTCTAATATCTCCATCCTTATTTATTGCATAAAACATTTAAACTAATACTTTGTATAAATCATCAACTGAATACCTTCATACAAACAGGTGACTGGCCAGTCATAATCTACTAGTTGGTGTCTTTGGGTCTTGCATCTCTTGTCTTTGTCCATTTGTCAGTCACTATTCAAAGGCTACTCCTTTGATCTTAAGTATGATTTTATTTTATTTGTAAAACTTTTAATATATGCACTACTACATTAATATATGCTCTATTACTGAGGATTTTAGATAACTAGTTTTGGGGGAGCTGACATTGTACTACATTTTGAAACCAGAAAAAATATTTACTATTAATATATTTTTAAAAATCTGGCACTGTAGGGAAGATATCAGGAACAGGCTATATAAAATTTCAGATGTGGCCTCTGGAGTCAGAGATGTCTTCAGGAAAGCACAGGTACCACCTTTTAAAGTCTGTCTTCTTTAAGGCTGGGATAATAGCTCAGTGGTAGAGTACTTGCCTAGCATATGAGACCCTGAGTTTGGTCCCCAGCACCAAAAAATGAAATAAAAATAAAATTTATATATAATTTTAAATTTTTTATCTCCAAATAAATTACTCGTGTGGATTTAAGGGTCTCTGAAATCATGTAGGGTCATAATAGTTTTACTTTCCTTTACTAAAAGAGCACAGAAATGATTTTGAAGCAGGGGTATCATATTGGCTGCAGTCATAGGGTTCTTCAGAGGTGAGCTATCTATCTGGGTTTTCACAGGGCAAGTGCTTCAGTCATGGCAAGTGTGGGGCATGAGAACCAATAGTGGTCTTCCTCTAAAGTAGTGATTTTGATGACAATGTGGTGACAAACAATAATAAAGTAATTAGTATTTCTATAAAAGCAATGCTTGTTGGGAGTTGACTATGTGTTAGATATTCATAAAAATCTAGAGTTTTGCAAAAATCTTTGGTTAATATTATTATTTTCATTTTTACAAATGAGTTAACTGACACACAATGATACTGGTTAACTTCTCTCATGTCAGAGGTAGAAAGTTGCAGAGTAGGATTTAAATTTAGTATTGTCTTACTCTTCAGCCCATGCTATAAATTCTACTCAGCTGCTTCCCTTGTAGACCATATGAGTCTTGCATAATCTGTCCTACTATAAACTCATAACACAGAAGGAATCAACTGGGTCATTTTGTGTGTGTATGGTACTGGGGATTGAACCCAAGGGTGCTTTACCATCCAACCATATCCCCAGCCCTTTTATGTAAAAAAAAAAAAAAAAAACATTTTTAAGACAGAGTCCTTCTAAGTTGCTGAAGTTAGGCTCTAACATGAACATGTGATCCTCCTGCCCCAGCCTCCTGAGTCATTGAATTTACAGGTGTGTGCCACTGTGCCCAGCAAGACTGAGGAATAAGAGTCCCAGATTTCTAGCTAAAGAAAATACATATTATCTCCCCACATTTAACCAATTAAACAATGAACATAGTGGCCACAGGATAGAGACCAAAACATCAAATTTATTACTAAATTATATATGAAATGGTGGATTATTATCTTCCCCTGTACAGTCTTGGAATTTCTCCCATGAGGGTAAATTGGTGCCTGAAGGAGATACCACTTACTTATAGTTGCTGCCTCACATTGGTCTGATGTGAAGTGCTTATAGGTTTTATTCTTGGACCAACAGTATAATTTTAGAACAATGGCTAACCCACCCTCCAGGTAATTCACTGTAGAACAATGGCTAACCCACCCTCCAGGTAATTCACTGTACCTCAGTAGAGAGGAATAAGTGGTGGGGCAAGAGTCCTAAAAGTTTTATCCTTTCTCGGGAAACCAGTATTGAAGAGCAAATGTACTCCTGAATATCTTTAAAATAAAGACATTTTATTCATCAGTGACTGATGCATTAAAAATGACATTCTGAGGCTGTAGTTAATCTGTACCTTTGTTTAAAAATCAAAATAAATATCTTGGGAAAAGAAGCCAAATAGTTTCTTCTTGTTAAAATAGAACACTTTCTGTGGCCCATGCAGACATGGTTTCAAGGTCAATTTTTATTCAAGTCAATAAAACTTACATAAGTGCTTCTGGGCTGAATCATTTACATGTTTATATTTCATGATTAATCCATTTTCCTAAGAGAGTCATGTTATGTAAATTCAACATCTTGCTCTTCCAAAAGACTATATGATCATCCCTATGAGGATATAAAGGAAAAACAGGGCAAGGAGCACTAGAACAACCATTTGAATATAAAGCTTTTTTATCCATCATCACAGAAATGAATGGGCATTACCATACAAATAAAGGAATTAATGGACTTCAATGAAAGACAACTTTTATAAAATGGAAAGTGAAAGGCAATTTTTTTCATTTTTACAGTTTTTAAAATTGGCCAGGTATGATAGTACAAGCCTGTAACCCCAGTGACTCAGGAGGCTGAGACAGGAGGATTGCAAGTTCAAAGCCAGTCTCAGCACTGGTGAGGCACTAAGCAACTCAGTGGGACCCTGTTTCTAAATAAAATACAAAATAGGGCTGGGGATGTGTCTCAGTGGTCAAATGCCCCTGAGTTCAATCCCCAGTACCAAAGGAAAAAAAAAAGAGAGAACTTCATGACTTTGACATTTGCAAACTAAATCAGATGATAACACTACAACATCAACAGTAATAATGATGATAATAATAATAGTGCTTATCATTAACTGTATCAGGCACTAACCTAAGAATTTAAATATGTAATTTTATTTAACATTATCAACAGTAATATAGTGTATATACTACTGATATTCCTATTGTACATTGAAAACTAAGGTTCAGGGAGTTTAAGCGTCTTGCTTAAGTTTACTAGTCTAAGTGTCTTTACTGATAAGACTCTCAAGTCTTTCTTACTTCAAAGAGAAACCTGTGTTACTTAGTTTTTCATTCCTGTGACAACATATCTGATATAATCAGTTTATAAGGATGAAAGGTATATTACAGTTTATGGTTTCAGTACATGGTTGCTTTGCCCCATTGCCTGTGTGCCTGTGGTGGCACAGTAAAACATGGTAGAAGTGTGTGGTGGAGGAAGCCCATAGCCCATTACAAGCATGCACCACAATTAGATACACAATTCTAATCTTCTGTTTCTGTGCTTTTAAAGTCTGGAGGGTTTAGGACTACTTTGCATTTATTTTTACGTAGAATTCACTGTGCTAGGCATTAGCAAAATCAGCATAGTCCCTGTCTTCATACACCTCAGTCTAGTGCCCTGTTTTGCTCATCTTACTCTGTTAGGAAAGATGAGCATCCATCTCTGAATTAGAAGTGGAGAGGGATTTGTGAAACATTATTAAATTAATTGTTTTATTTTTATTTCATGTTTTATTTTATTTTTAACTTTTTAAAATGGATACAAAAACTTAAAAATGTAAATAGTAATGGAGTATCATGTGATATCATGTGATATATATATATATATATATATATATATATATATATATATATATAATGTAAAACCAGGTTAAATATGACTATCTCTTCAAATATCTATCAATTTTTCATGGTGAAAATACTCAAAATCCTTTCTTCTACCTTTTTGGAATATAAAATGCATAATTGTTTTTCATAGTTACCCATAGTTACCCTTATCGGCAAAATTATTTTTTTAAGAGACACCTTTTCTGTAATTTGAAACAAGTGATTCTGCACAGGAAAATCCTGTCCAGATGATGTAGATGGGAGTTGGGTGGGACATTAGCAATGGAGGGAGGAGCACAGTGTGTGCGGAGTAGGTTCTGTTTTGCCAGGGGCACAGCCAAATGGCTTCATCCTCATGAAATTTCTTGGGAACAGACTGGCAGATGCCCTACAGCCCTGGCACTCCTTAGTACTGGCTTGTAGAAGCATCTGGGCTACTCCCAGCAATGGAAGAGGGTAGGGACCAAGGAGGTTTTTGGCTATTGGGTGCTAAATTTGAATATCAGGAGTGTAGAGGGCGAATAGAACACAACAGATAAATTAGAAGGTTGTGTATGAACGTAGCACAACTGTCATCCAAGTGGACTGTGTTTTGTATGTCTGCTGACTACCTCATTAGGGCAAAACCACACTCATATTTCTGCTTCCCACTGCTTGGCTTTCCTTATTATAACATTATCTTATGGGTGGTACAACTGATCTTCCTTTTAATACTATAATTTCAAAAAGAAATCTAAAATTTTAATTTTGAAAGACATTTGAAGAGTAGTGTAGGGTAAAGTGATTTTCTATTAATACATACACTATAATATTAAAGAGTTTATTCTTTTGGTAGGTGTTAATAGTTCTGTTACCATGGAACATTTATTCCTTTAATTTCATGTAAATTTACATTTTATGATGTTTGCTTCTCCAAGATTATATAATCCTTTTTTATTATTGAAAAGAATCACAATTATGCAAATGATTATATCCAAGGAGACAAGTAGCAATTAACTGTGAAAGACAGGCTGTTACTGTCAGAATTGTATTTGCACTGAATGGAATTGGACTTTTCTTAAAATAAACCTTTAATAAGAAAATTCAGTTGGTACAGATTTTAAAGGAAAGCATTTCGTTGAGACAAGTTTGTACTCTTGCCATAATAGTTTTGCATTTTAATATTTATAGTTTTCTTTTACTCTAGTATGCTTTTAGCCCCTGCCATATAAGAAAAAATGACTGCTTCAGCATGTAAGAAATATGTATGGAAAAAAATCTCACTCAGGTTTATGTAACTTTAATCTAACTACTCACTCTCATTATTAAGAGAAGTGGGCAATAAAAACAATTTTAAAGATTTTTAAAAACCTTAATGTACTTAATTTTTATTTATAGCTTTTCTAAAATTAAAACCAGTTTTCATTATGATTCTTCAACCTATATTGAGCCAGAATTTCCCTTGGGCCTACTCTTTGGTAATAAATTGGCATACAAGGAAGAATTTTTATTGCCTTAAGCGATGAGGCTCTATTTACTGCATTTCTTTGGCTGCTGTTCCTATTTTCTAGAGTCTAAAAAGAGATGGTGCAGCAAAAAAAGCACCTTATTTTACAACATGACAACTGGATTCAAATCCTGCCACTTCCACTTAATTATATAGTCTTTAGTAAATTACTTAGCCTCTTTGGATCTCCACACTTGCACGTACCTAAAGGTTTTAAAATCAGAACCTGTTCTGTGAAAGTCAACTGAGTTAATCCTAGTTTAGTAAAGTTTCAGGCACACAGTAAGAACCCATCATAATAACTGCTATTATTATTAAGACTTATCTACCTGAGTAGTGTGTATTCTGAGGTAACTGAGTTTTAAAAAGGCACATTCTAGTAGCTTTTTCTGGTGAAAAGCAGAGGTGGGTCTAAGAACCAACGTTTGCATTTTAACTGACTTAGATAATGCATTTGCTTACATTCATATGGTGATTTCTCACTATTGAAAGGGAGGAAATGAGAAAGAAAAAGGTTTGAGGAAGAAATGTGTCACCCATTGCATCAAGTCACCCTGGGGGGTGGGGGAAGGATGACTGATGACTGCATATGTTGAATACAACAAGCACACTTGAATTGACATTTAAAATTTCAATGGGCCTGGGTAATTTAAAAGGAAAAATATTGGAGAGGTAAGCACCTATGACTATAATTTGACTTAGAGGCTTCATTTTAATTGACAGACATCTCATAGGTTCTCTTAGAATCCCATACTGGAAGAAACCAGTTAAAGAAATTCAACCTTATTTATTAGCTAGAGATCAATGGATTTGGATTCTACTTTAACACATCATACATAAATACACTGTAAGATCAAAGGACTAAAAAGGTAGTACGAACAATTCCAAACCACCAGCACCACCACTACCACCAAAATAATCAGTTCCCAATTATGCCTTTAAATCTTGGGTAATCACCATAGGTCTTGAGGGCAGAGCAAATAACAGAGCCCAGGCATGGCCACCAGTGGGTCCCAGCAGCTGACTGTAGCATGAAGCATCTTAGGTCAGGAGAATAGGCACTGCATGCTTTCTGCTTTCTTACTTGCCATTATTTTATGCCTAGCTGCCTTGGGTCTGATACTGGCTCTGCCACTAACAAACTCCATGCCAATGGTCAAGTCATTCATATCCTTGCTCTTGTATTTCCTTCTTCTGTAAACTGAGAGACTAGGATCTTTAATTAATTAATTAATTTTTCATACCATGGATTTGTAAGGGTCCGGCGAAGCGTCGGAGAAAGAGACCACCAAGTGACCACTCATGCAATTGGCAGAAGGGGATTTATTGAACCAGCATGCTGGGGCTCCGTGCCCACTCAAGAAGGGAAAGCAGCCCAGAGCCCCGAGCAGGGGCTGAGCACTGCTTAAGTACACTTTTTTTGGGAGGGCGGGGATTTTACATACATCACAGTCTCCTTTAACAAATCACTATACACCGCGGGAAAATCAAACAACAACTCCTGAACATGATTAGTTCATTCATTGGCGGAAACAGGTCAGGCTGGAGTGATAGGTCATTTCTAAATGGGGTACACATTCAAACTGATTCGTTTTAGGGCCTAAAGGACTACGTGACCAGTTACACAGAGTCCCGAGTTATTGGACAACCAGGGAGTCAGTGGGAATATTTACTGGGCAGTTCCAGTATTGTCCTAACAGCTACAGGGATTTCAGGTTTTGCAGGTAGCATAGAAACCTAACAATACCTAATCCTTTACATTTTAACTCAGACCTTGCAGCTTAGAAACTTTACAACACCCGGTCTTTTACCCTTTAACTTTTACGCTTTAACTTCAATTTCTTTTACCCTTACAGATTGAACCCAGAGGCACTTAATCACTGAACCACATCCTGAGCCCCTTTTGTTTATTTATTTATTTTCATTTCTAGAAAGGATCTTGCTAATTTGCTTAGGGCTCACAAAGTTTCTAAGGCTGGACTTGAACTTACAATATACCTGCCTCAGCCTCCCAAGTCACTGGGATTATAGAGCAGGAGTAGACTAGGATCTTCCTAGTGTTAACAGTTTATGATGTAGAAGATTAAGAAGAGAAAAGGGAACATGGGAATTGAAAGCAAGAGTATGGATAAAGAGAATGTGTAGGTATTTGAGTCAGCTTTTAGGAGTTTAATAGTGGTTGACTCTCTCTTCTACAGAGTGAGAGTCTCACTTTCCAGCTCTGATCACTAGTGGTGATGGTGTGTATGTATGCATATATAAAGAGAGAAAGAGACAGAGATAGAAACATAGGGAGAATCAGAGTGAGAACCTGAGAATGGGAGCATACAAGTGCACATACTGGAGGGAAAGTGGGACTGGGGAAATTCAGTCTCAGAATCTTTGAAATGTTTGCTCTTATACTTCTATTCCTTCTGGGTCCCTGTAGGAGCCCTAACTTTAGAATCACACACAGATTTAGTTAGTTTTTTTCCAAATTGTCAATAAATTATTCAAATCAAACCAGATCGCCAAGCCCAGTGAGCTTCCCCAGACAACTGCTATCGCAGAAAACATCCTCTAGCCTGATCAAAGAGAAGCAACAGAAGGACTCCAGGGCTTCTGCCCCTCAACTAGGAACAGAGATAGCTATGTGCTTTTTAAGAAGACCAATTCATTAATAGAGAAAACTGTTAATAGCACTGGATTAGCTACTCGAGAGACCATCTGTGCCTCCTATTCTGAGACAACTGTGAATGACTAGATTGGGAGAACTGTATCATTTTCATACAGGTCAGAATCAGGACCTGAAGGAAATAAATATTTGAAACTACTTTTTCTTCTTAATATTTACAGAAGATTACCTTTTTGTCTCTCTTGAGTCAGCAGTCTTAAAGCCACATACTCTTTCAAAATATTTGTTTTCATATCTGTGGATTGGACTCATAAACTGTGACAGGTTTGTAATACATGGTATGTTCATTTGTAGGAATGGGAATGTCTTCATATAGTTGTCATTACGATAGTGGATTATTATAGAGACATCCCAATGTGTTGCTGCTCTGTTTATTTATTCAGATATAATTACAGTAAGATTATATTATATTTTAGGTGGCTCTACCTCATTTCATCAATAGGTCTTAGAAGACCCACTGACACTTCAGCATATTTTGAGGGTTTTAAGTCTTAGGTTCTGAACCCAAGTCTTTCTGACTCTATTTCAGCCACTAAATTTGGAGACTGTTCTCTCATCTACAAAAATATAATGGTAATGATATCTACTCCACAGGGATGAAGTAAAATGTAACAATTCAGTGAGGTAATATTCATAAAGAGATTGACAGTTTTTTTGATCATGGTAGCAATAAATCTTAGCTTTTATTATTGTTGCCTTAAATTATCTGTAATGAGCCTATGATTTCAAAAATTCATCACAAGCTTCTGAGCACATTAAAAAAGGCTGTTGTTGGGGCTAGGATTGTGGTCAGTAGTAGAGTGCTTACCTAGCATGTGTGAGGCACTGGGTTCAATCCTTAGCATCACATAAAAATAAATTTAAGAAAAGGTATTTTGTCCATCTGCCACTAAAATATTAAAAATATAGGATTGTTGAATATATATTGGCACTTACTTCATATGAACTTTTGAAATATTTCATTTTCTTATTTATTGTTTGTTTTTTAATTAAACAAATTTTCAGATACTTGGAGATTTATATCCAGTCAAAAGAAATAATAACAGAGATTCTATTGTACAACCAAGATACTGATGTAATATAATTCACTCAATATGACTACTCAGCTATTTTGGTATCGTATAATATCGACAGATATAATTTGTGTGAGTTAAGTATCAAAGTGCTAGTCTTCCATAGTACCACACAGTTACTCTCTTGCCATCCCTAAATTTTGAGTTATGGACCTGGTACAATTAAGACATTGCATCTGAGATTGTAGAATAAGGCCAACATTTTGTTCCACATTGTATTTTAAAGTTAATAACTATACCCTGCTGGATATGAGAAGAAACAAAGATCTAACTCTCATAAATCCCAGGACCTTTAACTAAAACTTCACATGAAAAGCAATAAGAGTTTGAATCATCTTAATTTGGAATTCCAAATCCACCACTTATAATCTGTGTGACACTGGGTGGGTCCTTTAACATTTTTAAACTTCTTTTTCCTCCATTGTAAAATGGAGATGATAATAATGCCCATCTCATAAGTTTGTGAGGATTAAATGAATCAAACACATAGAATCTCCCAATGTATAGTACACACCAATGTTAATAATTAGACTCACTCTTTTAAGTGGGTGTGCCTGAATTATACACTTAAATGGTTTTTCTTTTTTCTTCAAATTCTCCCCTACTGCCTTACCTTATCCTACTTGATCACATGGATCTTCTAAGAACTTTAACTGAAAACAGGATTACTATGGCATCTGTTTTGTAATCTTTAATGTCACATGAGTAATCATATTGGCATAATCTTCAGGAAACAATGTGTGCTTAAGGCTACCCTAGTCCCTTGGTCATAAAGACTCCATTTTAGTTTTTAATCCTCATTACAAAGTCTATCTCATCAAGGAATCCTTCCACCACTAATAACCTTCATTCTCAGGCTATCCGCAGAATCCAAGTCATAATACTTCTCCATTCATATATTTTGTAGTCATTTATTTTGCATGTGCTGTGCGGGGGGTTTTAGCCCTTGTTCCCTCCTGACCTGTGGGAGAGATGGGGAGAGAATGCCCCAACCAGGATAAGCCAAGAAAGGAGAGAGCCAAGAAAGAAGAGGGCCCACTGACCGCCCACACCCAGCCCTCCCTTGCCAGAGGACAGAGGCATCAGGGAGATCAGTCAAAGCAGGATCTTGTTTAATGAGAAAACACACACAGCTAATATAATGTACAGGAGCCAATCAGGATAAAGGTCAGCAGGGTGGGGAGAGTTCACATGTACACCCGTCCTACAGGCAGTAATGGGTGACACGAGCTGTCCACGAGGGTGGAAGGGTTCTGAGCCTATTCTAGAGGTGGTCCGATTTTTTTGTCACAACCCACGGTAATGCCTTCTGGCTGAGGGATGGCCAGGAGCCATCCTAGCCATATGTGGCCCCAGGAATGGGAAGCAGGTAGCAGCCAGCAAGTTAGGTTTCCTCTTTTCGGATGCAACATGCCCTACATGTTGCATGCCCTACATCAATTTAGGTTTCCTCCTTTCTGATGCAACATGCCCCACATGTTACATCATGCCCTACAGTGCTGTGTGAGTGCAGAGTTTCCCTCAAGACTATTTACCTCCTCAAATTCAGTGACCTTTCCTTCTCTTCCACTTTGGCTACTCATCAACGAGATCTCTACTACCTATAGAGAGAAATCTATTACTTTCATATACCATTTTCTCTAACTTTCATTTCTCTAAAAAATTCTTTTCTCAGGCTATTTAAAAAAAATGCATTAAGGCTTCTGACTCCCTTGACTCCTTTTCTATGTCTTAGTTTAGTGATTTCCTTGTTGATACATTTTCTTCTGTTTCTCACCTGGACCCAATACTAAAATCATTCTCTTAACAAATCCCTCAATTTCCTTCTATTATGCTTCTTAAGGACCTGCTTGGTAAATCCCCGATAATTTGTTTCTAAAATCATTTTATCCATACTTACATATGGAAGAATGGAGCACTGCTGTAATAAACCAAAAACAGTTCATACTGAAATCACTTAAATATGCAATTACCAACTTCAGGTGGACCTTCACTATTTTCCTTCAATCCTTTTATTTCATCCATGTCAATTCCTTCCAGTACCCTCCATGGATATTCCAAAAAATCTTAGCACTTTTGTAAGTCCTGTATTCAAACTTTGACTCATGCCTTTTCAGCAGATGATGGAATCAGGATTTTCTCACTTGAACTCTAATTCTCTTGCCTACAAGATCATCTATATTATATCTACATACCTCTTCACATAATCTCTTTCAGTCTCAAAGGAGTTCTTTTAAAGAGTGATACCCCTTTAATTCCCTCCACTTTTACTCTTATCCTTATCCATTTCTACCACCCCTATAATCTTCACAATCCCCTTCTTCTCTGCCAGTTTCTTTCTTTCAGTCTATATACTCTATCCTATTCTAAAATAAACTTGCCCAACACTTCCTCCATCTGTATTGTAGAGTTAATAAATAAAATAAAAACTGCTACTGTTCAGTTTTTATTTGAATTTCTCAGAAGGGGAATATACACCCAGTACCTCTGTCACCTAACTTCACATTCACTCTACAACCCACTGTAATCTAGCTTTTACCTCCATGGCACATCAAATAAGTCCTGTGTGTATTACCAGTTTCCTTGTAAATATCAATGAATACTTCTCCTTCCTCTCCAGTTTGTGTCTTACTGGATCATAGTTGTACATACAAATTAACATTGTTGATCAAGCTCCCTGTCCAGAAATATCATATCTGTTGGTTTCAGTTAAGCTGTATGTTTAACAACTGTATTGTGAAATAATAATCCCTTAGCTTCTGGGACAATACACAGACTTTAAAAAATAAACTTCATTGAGGTATAGTTTACTTATAGTAAAATTCCTCTATTTAAAGCATATAGTTCAAATTTGGCATACATGCTTACTCCTATAATTGCAACCACAATCAAGAAATATATTTCCTTCACCCCAAAAAGTTTCCTCTTGCCCCCTTTCCATGATTCCTCTCATGCCCCACTGCAATTCTATGAAACTGTTATTTTTTTATTTCTGTCACTATAGAATAGTTTTGTCCTTTAAAGTATTTCATGTAGAATAAATAATACATTTTTTTTTTACTATTTTGCATGTGGCTTATTTCAGATAGCATATTTTTCAATTTATTCATGTTGTTTGGTTATCAGTCACTCATTCCTTTTTATTGTTGAGCAGTATTTCATCATATGAATGCTTCACAGGTTGTTTAGACATTCACCTGCTGTTGGGCATTTGAGTTGTTTCTAATCTTTAGCAATAAATAAAGCTATAAACATTAGAATGGCACTGTCCTTTTTCAGCTCTTCTATTTCAGACTGTTCCTCCTTTGTTTTCTCATGGTCTTGTTATGATCTGTCCTCCCTCAAATATAAATATTTTCCAGAGTTATATTTTAAGCACAAATTATTCTTATTCTATAAATTCTTATTGGAGTTCTCACCTACCTTTACCATTTCCACATCTACCTGTAAAGTGCTCACTATCAAATCTGTGCCTTCCTTGGGTAAACCAAATGCATCCATCTGAAATTATTTCAGGTGTTGTCTACTCCAGGAAGACATTCCTCATAGTCTCATGTTAGTCAGATGCCATTTCTCTGGTTTTTGAAAATAACTAATTTATATATATACCCTTATTCTTTACTATATTTCTGGTAAAACAATAATACCTTTGGATTTGTTTTCCAAACCAGTTTTTGAGCTGTCTGATTGTAGCTTTCATTTATTTTATTATTGTCAGTTATTGACTTACAAATGATAATAGATAATTAGTGAATGCCTGTCTGGGGATCCAAAGAATTGTGTGTTCCCTTCTTTTCTTTTTTTTTAAGAGAGAGAGCGAGAGAGAGAGAGAGAGAGAGAGAGAGAGAGAGAGAAT
>NW_026000250.1:547868-571656 GCF_001458135.2 Marmota marmota marmota
GGATGGTGGAGGATGGGAAAGGCAGCGGAGCACAACAGACACTAGTATGGCAATTTGTAAATCAATGGATGTGTAACTGATGTGATTCTGCAATCTGTGTATGGGGTGAAGGTGGGAGTCATAACCCACTTGAATCAAAGTGTCGAAATATGATAATGTCAAGAAATTTGTAATGATTTTGGAAACAACCCACAATAAAAAATTAAAAAAAAAAAAAAAGAAAAGAGTAAGATGGACCTGAGTTGGAATACTGGCTGTGCTACTTACATAGATGTGTGACATTGAGTAGGAAACTATGATATTTTTCCGTCTACAAAATGGGCATGATGACATATCTTTCTAAGAAAGTTTTGGAGATAAAATGAAGTAGTATCTATCTGTCCATATATCTATCTAAATTGTTTGGGATATAGTAAGCACACAGTACTTATTAGCTCTTAAGTCCAAAGCTTACCCATCTCTATCCAACATTCTCAGCAGTTTATAGTTTCATTTTCAATAATAGTTCACTTCTATAACAAGAATGTTTCTTTAAAACTTAGATTGGCAGGCCTTAAAATTGAAAACATCAACCTTTCTGTAAAAAGAAATATGCTTTTAAGCATGAGTCCTGTCAGGAGATGCTATGTACCACACCCTTGCACCCCATTCTTGATTGACTGAATGGGTGATCACTGTGTCAGGAAGTTCCACTATGTGCTTTGAGCTTATGGAGAGAAGTCTGCCAATATGAACTCATTGATGTCTATTTATTTCATCTTTAAAAAAAAAGAATATGTCACCTGTGTAAACATATTCAATATAGTTTTCCCAACTAGGTATGTCCATTTCAAAGATGGAAAACAGCAAGCTTGTCAGTCTTGTCAGTTTATAAGCCTTGGGAGAGAAAAGTGAAACCATTTAGTTGACAGTTTCAGGAAAATAAATCTTGAAATCTTGAACTCTCAGACTTTAGCTTCTGAATTGTATGCTCACCTGAAATAGATTTACAAATGAAAAGATGACACCTTGTGAGATGGCAGCCCCTATTAGAGATGCAGTCAGTCAGAGCATGCTGGTGACCATGGTCTGGTGAAACAGAGACTGAATTTGTGTTGTATTTGGCTTCTACTACCCTTTTCTTCATCTTTCATCTTCTCATTCACCCATGTTTCCTGTGTGCTTTTCCTAATTATCCAAATGTATTTTGGGGAGGGTATGAATGCCAATGATTTAGATCTTACTATCAACATAAATCAAGGTGTTTATCCCTTCCAGAAGTATTTTTAAATTAAGTCTTATATTGAGATTATTTCATTTGTTCATTAAAAATTGAATAGAAAATTGTGTCAGGCATTCTTCTAGGAGATGGAATTATAGACACAGCCCCTGATATTATGGAGTCTAGAGTTTAAAGGGGAGACAGACATTCTTTAACCTCACAAAATATATATAATTTCATACTTTAAAAAATCAATAAAAGAAAAAATGCAAGAGGGAATGAGAGATTTTAACATAAGGGCCTAAGTTTTGGAGATCATGGAAGACATATCTTGGGGAAGTACATGAAAGCTAAAATTTGAAGGAAAGGTAAGAAACCATCAGGCTTAGGTGATAGAATAAAGATTCAGAGCTGAGGGGGTAAATGTTGTAGGCAGAAGTATTACTAAGTACAAAGGTCATATGGTGAGAGAAGGATTGGGACTTGAGACTTTGTGGGGTGGGGGGTGTGGAGAAAGTGCACACACAAGTGAAACTGAAGGTCTTCCTTCTAAGGTATAGGGGCATCTCCCATAACTTTGAAGTGAAAATCCTGACTATAGCTATATATTCTCTCTTATGAGTCTCATTCTTCTACACATATCTTTTTCCCAAGTTCAATATAGACTGTTTTCATTTAGGTCTGACTGGCATAAAAGTAGATCTTGGGGTCTTTATGCAGTATCTCCTATGTGAGAACATTGTGAAAAGTATGACGTCCTTTGAACCTCACATCTGTCCTATGACAATAATATTACCATGCTCATTTTACAGAGAAGAAAACCAAGGCCTTGAAAAACTAACTGGCTTGTCCAAGGTAAAAGATATAAGTCTTTGGCACCACACTTATTCTGTTTGCTCTAATGTTTGCTCCAAATTAGAATTTAATTTCAAGCCAGATTTTGTTGAATTCTGTCTCCACATAATAACAACAAATAAGAATGATTCTTCAGATTATAGAGCTTCAGAGAGTCTTAGTCTTTCAGTAGTCCACATTTTACTAGTGAAACAGTGACTGAACTGATATATTTTAAGCAAATGCAGGTCTGGCTATAAAATAATAATTTGAGGTTGTTAGGGAAAATGTAGCAATGCATCATTTAAAAGGTTAATTATACCAATGATATCAGCAAGGTTACTGTTATGTTTTCACAAAACAGTAATTTTCCAGCCTTCCATGGCCAAGTGTCTTAGACTTTTGGATTTTGTTAGGAGGTTTTTGAAACTGTGGTGGAGCCCAATATTTCAAAGGCCCATTTTGAGAGTACAGACCCATACTCCAGCAACATACCTGTTGAATATTGTTGGGGATTGAGACCTACAAATGACCCCATTCCCTTGGAAAGTTGACTATACTCCCCTTTGCCTCAGTACCTCAGTACCTGCTACTAGAACCATTTTACAAGTGACCCAGGAGGGACTATACTGACTCATGCCTCATGTGACAGGCCTACTGACTTCCATCCTGGCTGTGAACTCTGAATGACTATAAAACTCAATTCTAATTTCTTTCAACTCTGATTGGAAGGCAGTTCTACCTACACAGGCAGAGATAAGTCTTCCTGTATCAGTGAACAGGTCTTCCTAAAGATGCAGAGAAGTTTGTGGTGGTATCAAATACAGTGATCACTGAAGTTAGGTAAATGTGAAAGGCTGCAGCTTTTTCTTAGATATGGCCAAAAGACCTGACAAGAACTATTAGAGGAGGAAAAGTTTATTTGGGGGCTTGCAATTTCAGAAGTTTCAGTTCATAGATGGCCAACTGCATTCCTAGGGTCATGAAATGAGGCAGAATATCATGGTGAAAATGTGTGGTAGAGGGAAGAAGCTGGGGACATGGCACCATGAAGCATAGAGAGAGCTCTCTTCACCTAGACAAAATATAAATCCCAAAGGCATGCTCCCATTGATGCACCTCTTGCAGCTACACCCTGCCTGCCTAGAGTTACCACTCAGTTAATGATTAGGTTAATACCCTCACAACAAAATCATTTCACCTGTAAAATTTTTTGAATTGTCTCACACATGAGCTTTTGGGGGACATCACTTATCTAAATTTACTATAACATTCTGCCCGAGGCCTCTAAATGCTCATTCTCATCTCAAAATGTATGATAAATTTAATTCATTTTCAGGAGTCCTAATGGTCTTTAACAGTTCCATCATCGCCAAAAGGCCAAGTACAAAGTCTCTTCTGAGACTTAAAGTGAACTCTCAGTATTAGCCCCTGTAAAAATCAAAAGTAGATAATACATATCCAGTTTATAAAGGCACAAAGTAAACATTTCCATTCCAAAATGGAGAAATAGGGGCACAGAAAGAAGGGATGGGAGAAAGCCAAGAGCTGTGGTGCACGTCTGTAATCCCAGTGATTTGGGAGGCTGACACAGGAGGATCCTGAGTTCAAAGCCAGCCTCAGCAATGGCGAGAGGGCTAAGCAATTTAGTGAGACCCCATCTCTAATAAACTATAATATAAATAGGGCTGGAGATGTGGCTCAGTGGTTGAGTGCTCCTGGGTTCCATCCCTGATACCAAGAAAGAAAGAAAAGAAAAAAAGAAGGGATGGGACCAAAGCAAACTGTGTTAGCTGACAATCAAGTCCTGTAGTTACAGTCTGGCATCTGAAGCACATGGCATCTTGGTATTCTCTCTAAAGTGTTTGTGTGCCTTATGGCTCCACCCCTATGGCTTTACTAGTTAGAGTCCACATGGCCCCTCTCTTGGGTTATCTCTGCTCAATTCCTACAGCTTTACTTGGCAGATATTTTTGATGGCTTTTGTATTTATTAATCTTGGGGTTTTCCACTGCAGCTTTGACTTCCTCCTCACATCTCCATGCATGACTCTCTCAGGGAGTGCCCACAGAGACTCAGATCCTAACGCACTTTGCCTGGCCTCCCAAGGCTTCTTTTGAAATTTTGGTGAAAACCTCCATGACCCCCTAATTCTAACATCCTGCATTCCTGCAGAACCATCAGCATGTGGTTGCTGCCAAGGTCTGTCAACCTCTCCAGCAGTAGCCACGCCTCCAGGGCATAGCTGCTGCAGCCTCTGAGAGCCTGAGTGGGTGAAAACATTGAAAAAACTTCCTAGTCCCCTTTGTGCAAGAAGAGTGACCCACAGGTATCTTCTCAAGGAAATTTTTCCTTTTACACTCTTGAGCCTGAGATGGATGTGGTCTTGCTAATTCCTGAGATGCCCTCAAGCCATATTTCCTATTGCCTCTGGGTTATGTATTTAGTGTTTCTTTAGTGACCAATATTCCTTACCCTAGTTTTACTTAGTTTTCTGGTCAAATTGTAAGTTTTTCCAAATCTTACTCCTTTGTCTTCTGCTCCTGATAATCTAAATAAACTTGGCTAAAGGCTGCCAGCAATAAACATGGCACTGCATGAATACTACATTGACTAGATTTCTTCCTCCAGATTAATTAGTACATCACCTTTAAATTCAGCCTCACTGAAATTCTCAGGATATGAGCAAAAATGCCGACAATTTCTCAGCCAGAACATTAAACAATGGCTTTTATTTGAATTTTCAATATAATCCTCCCTTTTCTCTGAAAACTCTTGATCCCAATTTTCACTGTCCACAGTCATATCAGCATTCAGGTCTTCTGAATTCCCACCAGAATTGCCCATTAAGGTCCACTGACAACATTCTCAACCTTTTCCAGTTTGCATTTCTAAACTTCTCAAAATTCCTCTCACAAATTCCAGAAAAGCCCTAGAAGCTTCTGAACCACGTGGTTGTGGTGTGGTTAGTCACTGCAATGGCCCCACTGTTAGATACTAATTTCTGTTTTAGTTTTTCACCACTCTGACCAAAAAATCCTCTCAAGAACAATTTTAGAAGAGGAAAAAATTATTTGGGCTTCATGGTTTAAGAGGTCTCAGTCCATAGATAGCCAGCTCCATTTCTTATGGTTTGAGGTGAGGCAGAATGTCATGATGGAAGACTGTGTTAGAGAAGGCAGGTGGGAACATGGTACCAGGAAACACAGAGAGAATGTTCAACAAGGACAAAATATATGTGTGAAAGGCACACCCTCCCAATGACCCACATCCTCCAGCTATACCCTACCTGTCTACAGTTGCTACATAGTTAATCCTTATCAGTGGATTAAAACACTGATTAGAAGCTCTCATAACCCAATCATTTCACCTCTTAACTTTCTTGCATTGTCTCACACGAGCTTTTGGGGGGCACCTAATATTTAAACTATAACAGCTGGGATATAGCTAAAAGCAGAGGTTGGACAAAGAAGGACATCAGCAGAAGCTAAGGCTAGAATTTTAAAACAACTCAAAAAGTATTTTATTAATTCCACAGTACATTTTTACAGATTACATGGGCCAGAGGTTGTAAACTGGCTTCCCAGTTCCATCAAAGGTATGTTTTCTCTGTCCTGTACAGTGATGTTTATAAGTCAAACTGGTTTCTAACATTGAAAATGGGTGGCGGCGGGGTGTGGAGATTGTATATACATCTGGATATCTGGTTTCTCTTGAACAATCAGAATTTTAGCAAAATGGGACCTGTATTCTCATAAAGCAATGATCAATTGGAGCTTGGATGTACTATTTTGATCAAGTTAGAGTTCTCAAGTTTACCAGTGCTCCTTACTGTTTCCCTGATTTTATATATGTTATAATCTTCCATAACCTTCCTATTTAGAATATTGATTTTCTGACATTTGGAACTTTTACATCATCTGACCTAAATTGTTTACTTTGCTCTTTTAGGCATTTGAGTTTGTGATCACCTGGGTTAGATCAAAATCTCTATTGTAGAGATGCTAAGGTCGCAGAAGATCATGTGTCTGGCACATGATCTCACAGCTTGGAAACAACAAAATCTAGACTAAAATATGACTCCTCCTTCATTGTAAAGGTTTCTACTACATTGCATTTGCAGTTATGCACAAATAGCACATGGAAGTCTTTTGAAAAATTGCGGTTCTGTCTTCCCTTGTCAGTGATCTCTCCATTCCTTTTCCTACTCTAGACAGGAAAGAAAAAAACTCTTCTTTGTTACTGTTTATTGTAGTCTGCCTGGATAAGTCTTATTTTTTTTTATGTGTGCTCTATTATCCAAGGACATTTTATAACTTCTTTCTAAGAGAATTCAAGTTCTTTGTGGTAAAGTGAGCTATAGCAAGTCTTTAGGTGGATACTGCATTCTTAGAGTGTCTAAGATCATCTACATTGGATTGAATTTATGTTCCTAAACCCTGTTATTTTCTGAGACAGAGATCCTAAAATCTATTATTTTAACCATGAAAGTACAAGGCAAATGTCCCTGCCATTTCTTAGACTAAAAGTTCTAAAAACAAAGGTTCCCTATTCAAATTTTATAACATCTGTTCTCTAAGTTAGAGCCAGTATTATACCATTTCAAGATGTATGGTTGGGCTGGGTGGTGCATGCCTGTAATTCCAGTGACTCAAGAGGCAGAGGCAGGATGATTGCAAGTTCAAAGCCAGCTTCAGCAACTGAGTGAGGCTCTAAGCAACTTAGTGAGACCCTATGTATAAATAAAAATATAAAAAGGGCTGGGGATGTGGCTAAGTTGTTAAGAGCCCCTTGTTTCAATTCCTGCTACAAAAAAAACGAACATATGATTTGGAACTTCAATGTTTCTCAAAGTCTCAGACATTCAGAAATTGGTTCTCAATGCTACAGTATTCAGAGTGGTGCTTTTGGGAAGTGATTGATCCTGAGGGTTCTAACCTCATCTGTGGATTAATCCACTGATGAACTCATAGCTGGACGAACTACTGGTAGTTGAATGAAACAATAAGCAGTTGTGTTTTGCTTAATAGAGTGGGTCCTTGGGAATGTGACCTTGGGGACTATGTCTTTTACCTGGCCCTATATGCTGTTTCACTCTACTTCTTGATTGCCAGAAGATTATCTGTTTTCCTCTGTCAAACCCTACTACCATGATGTTACTGTCTCATCACAGGCCTAAAAAGCAATTGAGTCAGCTTACCATGGGTTGATACATCTGAAACAATGAACCAAAATGAATCTTTCTTCATCTAAGTTTATTTCTCAGGTATTTTATCACATTGAAAAAAGCTGACCAACACACATCATAAACAGAAATATCTTATGAAATTTCATTTCATAAATAGAAGAAAGATCACTGGAATAGAGGGAAGGGAACAGTGGAATGGAGGAGGGGACAGAAACGAGAAGTACTGTACACTGAATTGGAGCAAATTATATTTCATGCTTGTAAAATTCTGTCAAAATGAACCCTAATATTATATGTGACTAAAATGATCTAATTAACAATTCACATTTCACATACATTTTGTTTAGGCTACACCGTTAGTTGTTAATATTTTCCAAGTTGGAATGGAATTAAAGGGGAAATTTTTATTTGTTCCAAATTATCAGATTCAACTGTCTATTCAGAACACATTTATCAGGAATGGTCAATATTTCAAGTTACATAGACTTGTATTTTGAGATTGAATTAATTCCCAAGTGTGCATTCATTTTATATCAACATTGAAACAAACATTAAAACAAAACTACTCTGATATATCATCTCACTCCAGTCAGAAAGGCAGCTATTATGAAGACAAACAACAATAAATATTGGTGAGGATGTGTGGAAAATGGTACACTCATGCATTGCTGGTGGGACTGCAAATTGGTGCAGCCAATATGGAAAGCAGTATGGAGATTCCTTGGAAAACTGGGAATGGAACCACCATTTGACCCAGCTATCCCTCTCCTAGGTTTATACCCCAAAGACGTAAAAACAGCATACTCTAGGGACACGGTCACATCAATATATATAGCAGCACAATTCACAGTATCTAAACTATGGAGCCAAACTAGATGCCCTTCAGTGGATAAATGGATAAAAAAAATGTGGCATATATATATACACAATGGAATTTTACTCAGCAATAAAAGAGAACAAATCATGGCATTTGCAGGTAAATGGATGGTGTTGGAGAAGATAATGCTAAGTGAAGTTAGCCAATCCCCCTCCCCCCAAAAAAAAAAACAAAAACAAATGCTGAATGTTATCTCTGATATAAGGAGGCTGACTCATAGTGGGATAGGGAGGGGGAGCATGGGAGGAATAGATGAATTCTAGATAAGGCAGAGGGGTGGGAGGGGAAGGGACAGGGCAGGGGATTAGCAATGATGGTGGAATGTGATAGAAATCATTATCCAAAGTACATGTATGAAGACAGGAATTGGTGTCAACATACTTTATATACAACCAGAGATATGAAAAATTGTGTTGTTTGTGTGTAATAAGACTTGTAATGCATTCTGCTGTCATTTATTTTTAAAAAATCAATAAAAAACAAATATGAAATCTAAATTTTAGCAGTTGCTTCTCAAATTGGGGATCTATAAGTTTTGGGGCTTGGACTTCCTATCACAAGGCTTGTATTATTGTTCTGAGCAATTTGGGTGCTGGGAGCAGAGAGTGGAATGAAATACTCTTAGTAGGCATCTGGAGAAAAGTATCTGGTAACATTTAGTCTACATAATTATCTTGTTTCATTTCTATAAATACCAAGGATTGTCCTGTCAAAAGTGTATATGTATTTTAGATAACTTCTAATCACAGAAGGAGAATATGAAATTGGCATATGGTTAGAAAGCTATTGGTTCTTGCAGAAATTTGTTAAATGGAAAACAGAAACTCTCATCCCATTTAACTTAAATACAATAACCTACATAAACATAACCGTGCTTGTTCTCACAGGGTGGATGCTAATCAATGAGCCAGTCAATTCAAAATGTATTAGCCAATTCATACAGGATTTCACATACTGAATATTGACATTAAACATTGCTCTTTTAAATTGTCTACTGCTAAACCAAATGATAAATTAACCATAGATTTAGAATAATGGAATTTAGGTTACTAGAAACAGGATTTCTTAACTCCTAGGGGAAGAGTTCATGCTGTCAGAAACATAGCTAGGAAAATAGCAGAAGAGTAATGAAATAGTGAGCATCATATTTCCAAGAGAGTATGTTAAGGCATAACTGAAATTGCATGGTTTGATTTTACATCAAGATAATTAGGATATGACTGGTCTAGTCTCCTATCTCTGACTCTTAACATCACTGAGCTGACCATACAATAAGATATTTTTATTTTTTTGTCCTACTTGTGTTTTATGTGAATTGTGCATTCTTTTGATGCCATGAAAAATTATCAAATATGAATATGTTCTGTTTTCTTTTTCTTTATAAACTCATATGCATTTATTAGAAATTTGAGCTTAAAAATGGTTGTGATCATTTTCCTGATTGTTTTGCTTCAAGGGTTTAGGTGTAGAATACTTTGCTAAGGATATTCAAGAAAAATCTTGCCATATACAGTGAGGTTTTGTAACTTACCTGAAGGCAAAATGCAAGATTAGATGACATGATAAAATGAATCAAGAGAGGCTCATGATTTGCATTGATTTCCTTTTGAAAAGAAAAGTTATTGGCTAAGTTAGATCATAATGAGTTCCAATATCCCGAGGTCATAGATATTAAGGCATGTTAGCAATAGTTGAATAATAACATTAATTTACTATACTTTTCAACTTTTAACCAGAAATGTCATGTCAATAATCACGATTTTCATGTGTTCTTATGAAATTTGGTAATTAACAGTTGATTCCTTTCAAGAATAATGAAAAGAAAAAAGGTAAACGAGAACATTTTGAAACCTATAATCTTACCAGTATGAGAATACTGATGTTAACCTCTTTGTTTATTTACTTCCTTATTTTTGCTATACATATATTTTCTCTGTGTGTGTGTACAAATCTTAGAGTTTATCTAAAAAATGACGTCATAATCTATATAGGTTTGTGTCCTGGTGTTCTTTTTTAAAAGAATATACCATATTATGTTAAGTGAAATAAGTGAAATAAGTGAATAAGTGAAATAAGCCAGACACAAAAAGACAAACATTTTATGTTCACTCTCATATGTGGAAGCTGAAAAGCTGAACTCAGAAGTAGAGATTAGAATATAATACTGTTGGTTAGGAAGATTAGGGGAAAAGGGATAAAGAGAGATTGCATAGCAGCTACCAAACTACAGTTAATTGAGATAAATAAATTTCAAGTTCCTAAAAAAGAACATACTATATATATTTTCTGATGGCATGGGCAAGCATATTTTTGACAGCTGCATAATGTTTCATTACCATACTTTATTTCTTGACTCTCTCATTCTAGGAGATTTTGGTTATTTTCAGTTTATCAGCATTATAAATAATGCTGCAAGTGAAGTTTTGTTTACATAAGTATTTATTCATATATTATTAGTTCCTGGGGATACATTTTTATAAGAAAAATTACTAGCTTGGGGCATATACAATCTTTAGTTTTCTGTTGTGTGAAGCCACATCATTGCAGAGAAACATTATTTGATTTAATGCTACTGAAAGCAATGTCTTTTCTCTGTACCTTCTCTAGCACTATAATGCTAGATTGTGTGAACACATACACACAATCTTTGTCACAATGGGAACATATGTTACTCAAAAAATATTTTATTACTTCAGTACCTTGTTAGTAATTGTTCTTACCCACTAGGACATTAAAAATTTAGGCAAATTTTCCATTTTTAAAGATAGCTCCTGTGGAAAGAGCTAAGCAATGCATCTTCTTGAATGGGGAATGAAAATTCTCATTTCCTGAAACTCTGTTGTGTGTTTAGAAACATAAGGTTAGGGGAAAAAGATAATGAGAAGTACAGCCATGATTTATAGAACTATTAAGGTATACTAGATATCTTAAGTTGTTTCCAATCCTACCACAACATTATAAAGGACTTTCATCATTATACTGATGAGAAAACAAGCTCAGGATCAGGGTAGGATAATAAAAAGGCTAAAAGTGTTTAAGTTACAGTTAAATAAGGCTGAAAACCCAGCTTTGAAATCTATTGACTGTATACTTGGGAATGATATCAGTCAAATTAGATTATTATATTTTGTGCATGTACAACTACATAACAACAAATCCCACCATTATGTATAACTACAATGTACCAATAAAATATGAAAAATAAATAAAAATATAACTACAATGCACCAATAAAATATGAAAAATAAACAAATAAAAATTAAACAATAATAAAACAAAATTTATTGACTGTAAAGCTGTGTGTGAACTCATGTAAAATGTAGGCCATTATACCTAACTCATAGGATTTTTATGCAGATTAATGAAATAATAAATATCAAGTATCTGCACCTTAAATACTCACCTAAAAGCACCAACTATTGATTTTTTTATTATAATAATGAAGATTATGATTGTGTCTAAATTTGCCTAAGTCACATTGGTAATAGCTACTAAATCTGAGATTTGAACTCAGGTATAATTGCATGTTATTTTTTATTGGTCAGATCCATTATAGAACTTCTTGCTAATTTGCTTCCAATGGAATGGCAGTTATTTTAGTTCAAAATGCTATGATAGATGCTTTAACTATATGATTTCCTGCTCTGCTCTGCCTAAGTCTCCTAAACCTAGATACATGTTCTATTAGGGCTGCACACACCCTGAAGCATAATGCGAGGAATATCCTGGTGAGCCTTTTTGTGAAGATTAATTCTTTCCTTTGTGTTGGATACCAAGGATTCAGCAACAATTAATTATATATTGGATGCATCACTATAATTCAGTAGTAATTTTCTTGTTCTTAAAAATGTGTACTTGCTTCAACATGTTCTTACAAAGGGGGTTGGATTCAGAATCATTAGAAACCACCTGTCCTGATTTCTAATAGGGCTACTAAGTACAGTTGCCAGGCTACAATGTGAATGGTGACCCCCTTGCATTTTGCAACATGGGGAAGCTGATTCCTAGTCTCCATAAAATCATGCTTTATTTTTTAAAAATTTTCTCTTATAATATTGTGTACTGTCTTTTGGATATTACTTTTTCACATTCTTTCTTAAAATATAATGGCCTGAATTCAGTGTAACATTGAAGATGTAGGCCCCAAAGAGTAAAGGAACATTATCACTTGTTGTTCTTCTAGTGAAACACATACTTTTGTTATTACAGCCTAGTTGGTTTTTACCTTTTAAAAGACACTTCACAGTTTAATGACAATTCAATTGGTATGTTATTAAATTTTTTCATTGTACATCTTAATGCTGTACTGAGTCATGTTCTGGTATATTTATACACTGTGCATTCCATGTGGATCAAATTGATATACGCAAGTTATACATCATCTCAAACATTTATCATTTGTGATGAGAATATTCAAAATCCTTTCTTCTAGCTACTTTGGATTATATTATTAACTCTAATCACCCTCTGTGTAATAGCATACCAACACTTATTCATCTGATTCAGCTGTACCTGGGTTGGTAATAACATATCAATACTTACTCATCTGACTTTGTACCTATTAAGCAATCTTTCTCCATCCTTCACACTCCTGTCTCCTCATTCTCTTTTAATCATTGTTCTGCACTTGTGAGCTCAGCCTTTTTAGATTATGTACATATGTGAAATCATATGTCTTCTGATGCCTAGCTAATTTTACTTAACATTTTTATCTTTAGTTCTATCCATGCTGGTATAAGGGATGAGATTTTGTTCTTTTCATGAATGAATAGTATTCTATTGTGTAGGTTTATTACATTTTCTTTATTCTTCTATTAATGGACACCTCAGTTAATTTTGTATCTAGGTTATTGTGAATAATGATTCAATAAACATAGGGGTGTAGATTTTTCTTTCATATACTGATTTTATTTCCTTCAGATTAATTTTACCTTACAGTGGGATGGCTGGATCATATGGTAGTTCTATTTTTAATTTTTAAGAAGGTTAGACTAATTTACATCACCCCTACAGTTTATAAGAGTTCCCTTTTCTCCATATCCTCACCAGCATCTGTCAGTCTTTTTAAATCAGGTCTCCCTATCTTTCTTAGGAATTATGGGCTTCCATAACAAAAAATATCATACAGAAAAATAACAGAAACTTACTTTCTAACAGTTCTAAAAGCATGAAGTTCAAGATAACATTTCTGGCATATAGTTGGTTTCTAGTTAGGGCTTTCTTTATTGCATGGAGAGGGCTATATTTTCACTGGGTTTTCAATGTCAAGGAGAGAGATAGCAAGTTTTGGGGTATGTCTTTTAAGGGCACTGTCTTGGCATTTTGGCATACACCTATAATACCAGACACTCTGTAGACTGAGGCACAAAGATCACAAGTTTGAGGCCAGCCTCAGCAACTTATAAGGGCACTATTTCCACTATGAGGGCTTTAGCCCAATGACTTAGTTTGAAATTAATTAACTTGCAAAGGCTCTATCTCCAAATACTATCAAGTTGGGGGTTAGGACTTTAACATGTAAATTATTTGCAGCATTATTCAGTCCATAGCACTATTGTATGAAGTAGATTTATGAACCTAGATACTGTAGATACTGGAACAGAAATTCACAAACACACACATATATTTTTCTATGAATTATACTTGCTAATTTTACTCCCTTCTGTTTTGGCAGGATGCAAATCACCAGAACTTAAGGATTTAAAATTGATTAGGATGAATTCACTGCCTTCTTACAATAACTTTCTCCTTCATCATCAGGTTTTAATTTCCTTTCCCCAGGATTTGTTCTGTCTTTTATGGTTGGGAAACTACCTTATTTGATAAAACAATTTATTCTTTAGTCCAGTTGGCTGAATCAGAGTTACTTTTACATATTCTATTTTATTCAATTATTTCTACCAAATGATTGTAATTCTCCTTGACCATAGCATAAGCTGTATACCATTCTTAGTTTATATAATGGTAAAAGATGTTCATTTTACACTGAATATGGCTGAACATTTCTTTTTAGCCATTTAAGACGAGAGAGATCCAAACCTTTTATACTATCAAATGTCCCATTGCAGAATTGGAGCTGCTGATGTGCAACAGAGCCATGAACAGCCTTACAAGTGTTAAGGTACACTTTATCTCATTTCCTGTAAATTGTGTAGCACCAGCATCAATCATTTAATATGTGAATTGTTATTGTCAATTTACAAACCTTCTTGGTATCTAAAGCAGTACCAAAACCAATTTTATTTAAAAATCTTTGTGCCAATTATTGGTACTTATTTGCTCCATAATTTTTGGTTAGGAACATTTAAGAGAATTTGGACAATCATGAATCCATACAACTAGGCACATTCATGTGCTTAAACACCTGCGTGTGCCCGTGTGTGTGTGCGCGCGCACACACACACACACACACACACACACACACAACTATTTTTTTTTTCACTTTCAAATTGGTTTCTCTTCTTGTGTAGGCCAAATCTGGCTCCAAGCTATGTTTTGAGGGCTATCTTTGGCTCTCTTCTCTCTCTTATTTACATAAATCTCCCATTTTACTTTTGCATGTCTTATCTAGGCATCTGTGTCCTCATAACACCCAAGAACTCTCACAGAAGATTTCAATAAAAATCAAAATTTTCCTACACAGTAAAAATTTTCATTCCTTTCTCTCATAAAAATGTGGCTGTTCTCTTCTTTGAAAGCTTTTCTTAGGATTTTCATTCTCATTGCTAGACAACCTGTGAAGATATTTTAAGTGATGATGGTTTTATTCTTTGTAGAAAATACTTTTACTTAAATTAAGACTTTCTTAAGAGTCACCTTAACCAAAAAGTATTGCTCCAATGGCAGGAAAGTCAGGCACTATAGTAAAGAAGTCAGACATTTCTTTGATGACTAAAATTCATTCAGTAAATAAGGTCTTTCCAGATATATCATGCTCACCTACACTATATTCAAAAACATGGTAATTTAAGAAAGTTGGAGATAGGTTATAAGATAGGATTGATAAGACAGGAAAGTGGCACACATATAGAAGGAAAATACTTCTACATGAAAATTTCATAGATATGTAACCCTCTCAGCTATTAGTAATCTTTTTGATTATTAAATACATTTGAAACAGAGCTTGGACCCGAAAAACATCACATTTAGAGTGCCTAGCTGGTATGACCATCTTTGTGATTGTAATCCCAGGATAAACAGTGACTCTTGGCTTGGAATTTTTTTCTGTTTTTTTTTTTTTTGGGGGGGGGCGGGTACTGGTGGTTGAACCCAGGGGTGCTTTGCCACTGAGCTCTATCTTCAGCTGTTCTTTCTTTCTTTTATTTAAGACAGGGGTCTCACTAAGTTGCTGAGGCTGAGCTTGAACTTGTAATCCTCCTGCTTCAGGCTCCTGAGTCATTTGAATTAGAGGTGTGTGCCACTGCACCCAGCTGGCTTGGATGTTTTTCCTTAATAAAAAAAGAGAAGAATCTATGGAAGTTAAAAAAGGAAACATTAGGACATGATTACTAATCAGGTAACTTTTTGATGAATTTCAGATAAGAAACCAAAGCTGTAAACTCAGATTTGACCTCTAGATTAAAAAGCTGAATTATGAATTTAAAAGTAATTTAAACTGACCACAGGAAACAATTAATGGCTAATTAAAATAAATACCAAAGAAGTTTACTTGTATTTGATGCTTTTACTATTAAAATTACATGTAGTAGTTTGATGGTAAAAAAAAAACATTCAAACCATATGTTAGTGCCATGGTTGTCTAAAAATTAAGTCATATCTATTAGAACCTGATTCATAAATAAAGAATTCTGTGTGAATAGATTTATGAAAACAAACACTGAAACAGATGTGGGTATCAAATGAAAATTAGGCAGTGGACCTTGACACTCTGATCCTGTTTCCTAGTCTTCTCTGCCTTTCTTTTAAGGGGATGGAATACTGACTGATTTAGGGGAAATAAAGTAAAAGTATTCCCTTGCATTAGAGTAGTCACATGTGTGAGAAATGTTTATAAAACAAAAAAAGGAATGAAAGATGGAGGGGGAAGTGGAGAAAAAGAAGAAAGGAAGGAATGACAGAAGACACAGGGGCACATTAATATTGAAATTAAACATTCAACATGTTTTGAATAATGTGGAGATAAACATATCTGCTTTTTGAACAAGACACTTGTGATCTTTTAAGCTAATAATATAAAACACTTTTGTCAGTCTCATTTCCTTTTTTTAAATTTTTTATAAATCTTGATTTTTTTTTCTTATAATCATTTGGGATTAGAATCCCAATTAAGACCACTGATACATCAAAACTTTCAATAACCTCACCCAGCACAGGTCTATTTTATGCCTTATCAAGGAAGAATATGGACTGAGTATAGTTGTAACCAGAGGTTTATATTTAAAAGTTGAATTATTAAACAGCAAACCAAATATAACACATTTATCAATAGTATGAAGAAATCTCTTCAATATTAAAGCTAATCAAGAAATACATTGAGATAGACAATATATTAGTCAGATTTTTGTTAATGTGACAAAATACCTGAATAAAACAACTTAAAGGAGGTAAAATTTATTTTGGCTCATTGTATCAGATGTTTCAGTTGATCTATCTCCATTACTTTTGGCCTGTGATGAAGTAGTAAATTATGGTGGAAGAATGTGGTGGAGCAAACCTACTTACCTCATGGTGGCTGGGAAGCAGAGAGAGATTGGCTGGGACAAAATATAGTCCTCAAGGACATGCCCACAGGATCCAGTTCAATTAGATCCTGCTTCTTAACAGTTGCCACCACCTCCCACTAGTCCATTCAGCTATGAATCCATCAGTGGATTAATCCATTGATGAGGTTGGAGCCCTTATGAAAAATTACTTTCCAAAAGCCCCAACTCTGAACATTGTGGCATTGAGGAGTATGCATTAAATACAAGAAACTTTGGGGACATTTCAGATCCTAACCATAACAGAAGAATTATACTTATAGGATATTCAAAGAAATATAGTAACTGAACTGACATATTAGAATTTTGACTATATGAAAAACCATCCCCTTATATTTAATAAATTCTTATAATAATGAATTCCATAGGAAATCTACTTGCTTGGAAAAAAATTGATTTTAATCAAACTGAATTTCTCTTTAATTTTCTAATTATTCTTGTTCGTTTGAAATGCATTTCCCTGCTTCTACATAAACAAGGCTTTGGGTTAAATAGCCAGATGCTATCTTAATTGATACAACATATTAAATAGTTTCATAACATTTTTGTTTTCATTTGATTTTAGATAATTGAAAATCAGTCATTAAAAATGAATAAACATGTCTTCCAATAAACTTTTCAGAGTCAAAAGAAATTTGTAAATAATCCTTGCCTACAACAAGTTTATACTACACATGGCTTTGTCTACATTTTGTACAACAAACAAATCAAGGGGGATGTTATTTTTAATGGTTTTGAAATATAATCCAAGTGTCAGTTATTTCAATGTCTTGTATGTTGGTACATTCACACATGCACACACTATAACTCAAAGGTTGAGTTTCCTTTGAACATAATTATACCCTTCTAATTGCAAGCATGTCTTTTGGAATTTCAAGTTTACTAAACAAATTTTTCTACATGTGCATCTTCATGTGTCTCCCTGTGTATATTGGGAAATAAATTTCATTCTTTTCTTTTTAAATAAAAATTATTGAAATATGATTTAAACACAATAAATTAACACAATTTTATATAATAAATACATTAATATACATGAAAATTACACACATTAAATTAAATATAAAATCCAGTAATTTTTAGTACTTTTTCAGAATTGTACAATCCAGTATATTTTCATAAACTCCCAAAGAAAACCAATACCATTAGCAGCCACTCTTCATTCTCTCCTTCTTCCAGCCCCTAGCAACCACAGTCTATGTTGTTTCAATAAATTTGCCTGTCATGGACATTTTATATAAATACAGTCATACAATATGTGGCCTTTTGTAACTAGTGTCTTTCACTTACCTTAATATTTTTAAGGTTCAATAATATTGTAGCATACATTAGTGTACCTTTCATTTTTTGGCAAATAATGTTTTGCTATAGGGATATATCACATTTTGTTTATCCATTCATCAGTTGACAAGACATTTGGGTTGTTCACTCATTTTGCCTATTGTAGACAATGCTATAGTGAATATTTATATAAAAGTTTCTATTTGGACATAGGTTTTCAATAGTTTTGGAAATTGTCAGATATGGCAATTCTGTGTTTAACTTTGAAGAACTACTGAATTATTTTCCACAGAGGCTGACATATTTTATATTCCCATCAGTAATATATGAGAATTCAACTTTCTCCAAATCCTCATTAACACTTGTTTGTCTATCTTTTTGGTTGTAGTCACCTGGTGGTTTGCATTTCCCTGATAGTTAATGATTTTTAACATATTCTCTGTGCTTAATGGTCATTTGTATATGTTCTTTAGAGATGTCAATTCAATTCCCTTGCCAATTTAAAAAATTGCACTCTGTATTTCTCTTGTTGTATAAAAGTTTAGAATATTAGACCTTTATCAAATATATGATTTTCATGTCTTTATTCAATTATGTGCATTGTCTTTTTACTTTCTTTATAGTTATTCATTGGCACAAGAAAGTTTTTCATTTTGATCAAGTTTAGTTTATCTGTTTTTCCTATCATGGCTATGTTTCTACTGCTGTATTTCAGAAACTGATTCCTAATACAAGGTTGTGAAGATGCACACTTATGTTTTTGTCTTAATAGTTTTGGCTGTTATGATTAAATCTATTATCCATTTTTCTGTTGATTTTTGTATGTATTGTGACATACGGGTGTAATTCCATTTTGAAATTGAGATGTGAAAGTTGTTCAATATTTACTGTTATTTTTCAGGATTATTGAAGTCTTATATTAATCTTAGGATCAGGTAGTCAATTTCTGCAAAGAAAAAACCTATTGGTAGTAGTTTTTAAGGGATCACTTTGAATAGTTGAATTGCTTTATTCAATATGGCAATCTTAACAATATTAATTCTAATGATTCATGAATATGTCTTATTTATATCTTCTTTAATTTTTTATTAATACATTACAGCTATATACACTAGTGGAGTTCATTTTGATATATTCACACATTCATGGAGTGTAATTTGTTCCATTTCAGTCCCTATTTGCTCCTCCTTCCTTCCCCTTCTCCCTACCATTCCTGCTCCTCTAGTCCCCTGCCATTCCAGACATCTATTTATACTTTTTATAAATTGGTATTTTATGGGAATACATTAAGGTGGAATTCATTTTGGTACATTCACACATGCACACACTATAATTTGGTCAAACTCATTCTGCTGTTCCTCCCCTTTCCTATTCCTCACATCTCTGCCTACTCCATTTCTCCATTCTTCTGATCTCTTTTCCATCATCCCCTCCTAACCATTTATTTTCCCCTTATTTTGTTATAGCTTTTACATATGACAGAAATCTTTCAACCCTTGACGTTCTGATTCTGGCTTTTTTTCACTTAGCATGTTGTTTTCCAGTATCATCAATTACCAGCAAATGCCATAATTCATTCTTCTTTATAGCAGAATAAAACTCCATTGTGTATACACACCACATATTTCTTTACTCATTTATCTAATGATGGGCATCTGAGATGGTTCAACAAGTTGGCAATTGTGAATTGCAGTACTATAAACATTGGTATGCCTGTGTCACTATAGGAGGATGATTTTAGTTCTTTTGGATAAATACAAAAGAGCTGGGTAGCTGGGTTTTATCATGGTTCCATGCTTAGTTTTTTTGAGGAATCTCCATTCTATCTTCTGAAGCAGTTGTACTAATTTATAGTCCCACCAACAATGTATTAGTGAACATTTTTACCCCACCTCCTTGTCAGCATTTATTACTATTTGTATTCTTGATGATTGTCATTCTAACTGGAATGAGGTGAAAACTCAAATCTCAATGAAGAAATTTGCATTTCCCTCATTACTAGGAAAGTTGAGCATTTTTTTTCCATATATTTGTAGCCTATTTGTATTTCTTCTTTGGAGAAATATCTGTTGAGTTCTTTTGTCCTTTGCTTGGTTAGATTATTTTTGTGTTTCCAGAATTCTTTACATATTCTGGATATTAATTCCCTGTTAGAGGAGTGGCCAACAATAGTTTTCTCCCAATCTGTAGGTTCTATTTTCATGCATTTGTTTTTCAGTTTTGAGAATACATTTGTATTTCTTTTGAAAAATGTATTACTTTGTATGTTATTTTTGATACTATTGTAAGTAGAATTTAAATTTCATTTTTGGAATGTTTATTTTTAAATATATAGAAAAAATTCATTTTTATTTATAGAGATTTTCCCCTGCATTATGGCTGAATGTTATTATCTCTAATAGTTTTTTAATGCATAGATTAGAACTTTGTATGTACAAAATTGTTTCCTCTGTAAATAGAAATAGTTTTCTTCTTAATGTGGTATATATACACAATGGTATAATACTCAGCCATAAAGAAGAATGAAATTATGGAATTTGCTGGTAAATGGATGGAACTGGAGACTATCATGATAAGTGAATAAGCCAATCCCAAAACACCAAAGGACAACTGTTCTCTCTGATATAAAGCCAACTGTTCTCTCTGATATGCAGTGGGGGAGGGAGAATAGAAGATCATTGGATTAGACAATGGGGAATGAAGGTAAGGGAGGGGGAATGGGATTCAGAAAGACATTATAATGAATTGGACAAAACTTACCTATGTTCATATATGAATACACAACCATTGAAACTCCACATCATGTACAACCACAAGAATGGGATCCTAATAAATAAGTTATACTTCATATACTTATAATATATCAAAATACACTCTATTGTCATGTATATTTAAAAAGGACAAATTAAAGAGAAATAGTTTTACTTCTTCCTTTTAATCAGGATGTCTTTTCTTTTCCTTGTGCAATTTCCCTGTATAGGACTAGCAGTAAAATACTGATTATTATGGTGAGAGTCGACTTATTTTCCTTGTTTCTGATCTAAGGGGAAATCCTGTGGTCTTTCACCATTGAATATGACGTTACCTGTAAGTTTTTCATATAAGTTTTTTACCAAGTTGAAGAAATTTCTTTCATGCTTTGTTGAGTGCATTTCATAGAAATTTTTTTTTTGAATTTTGTGAATTCTTTTCATCTATTGAGATAGTTGTATATTTTCAAGAAACTAATTTTAAACATTTTAGGTTTACAGAAAGTTTGTGGTAAAGTACAATGAACTTTCATATATCCCTATTCCTATACATAGTTTCACTTATCAACACAATTCATTAGTGTGATATATTTGCTACCATTGATGAGTCATTATTAAAATGTTACTATTACCTAAGGTTCATAGTATATTAGTGTTCAATTTTTTGTGTTGTAAACTTATGTGGGCTATGACAAATGCATAATGTAATGTATCCATTATTATAGTATCATAGGGAATACTTTTATTGCCTTAAAATGTATTATGCCTCACTTATTCAGTCTTACCTTATTCTCCTTCAGTTTTCAACCACTAACATTTTTACTGTTTTCATAGTTTAGCATTTTCTAGAATGTTGTATTGTTGGAATCATAGAGAGTGTATCCTTTTGGACTGGCTTCTCTCACATAACAATATACTTTTATTTTCTTCATATATTTTTATGACTTGATAGCTCATTTATCTTTATTGCTAAATAGTATTACATTATATAAATGTGCTACAATTTATTCAACTACTGGAGAACATCTTGGTTGGTTCCAAGTTTTTATATTTATAAATAAAGCTGTCATACTGTGCTTAGATTTCTATGAGCATAAGTTTGGTCATATGGGTAAATAGCAAGGATTTTAATGATGGATTGTGTGATAAGCCTGTGTTTAGCTTTGTAAGACATTGCCAAACTATCTTTCAAAGTGGCTATATTATTTTTTGCTATTCCAAGAATGAATAAGAGTTTCTTTTATTCTACATTCGATGTTATCAGTGTTTCAGAATTCAAACATTTTAATAGATATGAAATGGCATATCATTGTTTAATTTGAAATTTCCATAAGCTATGATATTTAATCTATATTCATATGCTTATTTATCTTTTTGGTGACATGTTTGTTCAAACTGTGTACTCATTTTGAAGTTACATTGTTTATTATCTTGTTGAGTTCAAAGCATTTTTGTGCATTTTAGATATAATCCTTTATCATACATGTTTTTTGCTGGTATTTCCTCTCAGTCTATGGCTTATTGCTTTATCCTAAGTGTCACACATGGAGAAGAAAATTTTAATTTTAATAAATTCCAATTTTTCAGCTTTCTGTAATTTATAATTCTTTTGATATTGCACCTAAAATGTCATTGCCAAATCCAAAGCCATTAAGATTTTTTCCCAAGTTGTCTTAGAGAAATTTATAGCTTCACATTTTGCATTTAGGCCCTATGACTGACTCATTTTAAGTAATTTTTTGTGAAAGGTAGAATATTTATATTTAAATTTATTTTTGTATGCATATATACAGCTGTTCTGGTGTCATTTGTAGAAAGGCTATTCTTTCTCTATTCTAAAAAGAAACTCATTATATTTTTATTCCTTTATTCATATAACATGTCCTTTATTCTATCGGTATAGATTAATTTTTGGATATTCTGAAAACCTTGCATTTATGAGATAAACCACAGTTTCTAATTGTATCTGATCACTTTTATATGTTGCTGTATTTTCTTTGTTAATATTTTGTTGAGGACATTTGTATCTATATCTCTAAAAGATGCTGTTGTCCAATTTTCTTGGAATGGCATTTTCTGCATTTGCTATCAATATATCAAACTTATGAGTTAGGAAGTGTTGCTTTTTATTTTTAATTTTTGGAACACTTTGTGCAGGATTGATGTTAATTCCTTAAATGTTTCTTAGAATTCTGCATCTAGATATGAGCTTTTCATTTCTGAGATTTTTTTTTTCACTAATTCAATCTATTTTACTTGTTACAGTTCTATTAAGTTTGTCTATTTCTTCTTTAATTTGTTTTGGTAGTTTGTATTTTTCTAAGAGTTTTTCCATTTCATGAAAGTTAGGTAATGTTTTGTATTAATAGTATTGTTACAGTTTTTTTTTTCTTTTTATTAGGTCATTTGTATTGTCTACCCCACTATTATCTTTCTGTTTCTAAGAATTTGAATTTTCTTTGTCCTTTATTCATCTTTTTTTCTTTATTTTTTTGTCAGTGTAACTAAAGCTTTTACAATTCTGTTAATTTTTCAAGGAACTAATTTCAGGATTCATTGATTTTTATCCATAGTTTTCCTTTTCTATATTTTATTAATTTCTGCTGTAATGTCTTTCTTATTCTCTTCCTTCTTTCTGCTTGCTTTGAATTTAGTTTTATTTTTCTATTTCTAGTTTCCTAAGGTAGAAGACTGAATGATTAAAGATCCTCCTCCTCCTCCTCCTCCTCCTCTTCCTCCTCCTCCTCCTCTTCCTCCTCCTCCTGCTTCTCCTTCTTCTTATTTTTGGTAATGGGGATTGAACCCAGGGGCACATAACCACTGACCCACATCCCTGAACCCACTCCCCATTTTTTTTTAAATATTTAGAGACAAGGTCTCTCTAAGTTATTTAGGGTCTTGCTAAATTGCTGAGGCTGGCTTTGAACTCACAATCCT
>NW_026000250.1:573471-600671 GCF_001458135.2 Marmota marmota marmota
GATCCTTTTTTTTTTTTTTTTTTTTTTTTTGAGGAACTTCCATACTGTTTTCTATAGGGACTATACTAATTTATGTTCCTACCAACAGTGTATAAGTATTCTGTTTTCTCTGACTTTACCATACTTCTTTTTCTATTATAGCCATTCTAACTGTTGTGAGATGGAATCTGACTGGATTTTTGACTTGCATTTCATGATGGCTAATAATATTGAACATGTTTGCATATATTTGTTAGCCATTTGCACTTTCTGTTTTTTGACATGTTCATTCAGTTAGTTTGCTTGTTTTTTAACTGGATTATTTGTGTTTTCTTTTTAAGTATTTGAGTTATTTATGTACTCTGGATATGAATTTTCTGTGTGATAAATAGGCAGCAAAGATTTATTCCTATTCGGTACATTGTATTTTCATTCTGTTGATTGTTTCCTTTGCTGTGCAGAAGCTTTTTGATTTGATGTAATCTGATTTGTCAATTCTTGATTTTGTTTCCCAGGCTATTGAATTCTTATCCAGGAAATCACTTTAGTTTCAAATTTTTAGGTCCCACATAAAATATTGGATCTATTTTGAGTTGATATTTTAATAGAGTGAAAGATGGGGGTCTAGTTTCAATCCTCTACATGTGAATTTACATTTCTCAGCACAATTTCTTGTGAGGGCTATGCTTTTTACAATATACATACATGTCATGTATGTTTTCCAGCACATGTTTTTATATGATCAATTGGTTCAAGATATGTGGGTTTATTTTTGGATTATTTATTCTGTTTGCCCTACAAGTCTGTTTTTTTTCAACACCATACTGTTTTTATAATACTATGGCTCTTTAATATATTTTGAAATCAAGTATTATGATTTCTCCAGCATTGCTCTTTTTATTTAGGATTGCTTTAGCTATTTGGGGTCTTCTGCAGTATACATTTTAGGTTTGCTTTTTCTAGTATGTGACAAATCCCATTTATATTTTGATTGGCATTGCATTTAATCTGTGGATTGATTTGGGAGTATGGCCATTTAATAATATTAATTATCATAGTCTATGAACATGGTGGTCTTTCCACCATCTAGTGTCTTCTTTAATTTCTTTTTTTCAGTGTCCTAATTCTCTCTTTCATATCCCGTTAGTTTATTTCAAGACAATTTTTGTGGCTTTTTTGAATGGGATTATTATTCTAATTTTGTTCAACAAGATTATTATTTGTGTATAGAAAAGCTACTGATTTTTATATGTTGATTTTCTATCCTGCTACATTACTGAATTTGTTTATTAGTCTAAATTAATTTTGCTGGAGTCTTTAGGATTTTCTATGTATGGAATCATACCATCTGCAAAAAGGGATATTTTAATTTCCTTTTTTCATATGGTAAGCCTTTTTTCCCCTCTTGCTTGACTGCTCTCAGAAGATTTTCTTGGAGTATACTGAATAGACACCCTTGTCATGTTTCTGATCTTAGACAAAATGGTTTCAGTTTCTCTCCATTCACTATGATATTGGCTATGGGTTTTTCATATATATCCTTCTTTATGTTAATTTATGGTCCTTCTATACATAATTTATTCAGGGATATTATCATAAGCAGATGTTGAATTTTGTCAAAGTCTTTTTCAGCATCTATTGTGATGATCATGTGATTTTTTATCTTTGACTCTGTTTATGTGCTGTATTATGTTAATTGATTTATATGTGTTGATCCATCTTAGCATCTCTGGAATAAAACCAGCTTGATCATGGTGTATGGTCATTCTAAAGTACTGTTGAATTCAATTTGCAAGTACTTTTTGAGACTTTTGCATCTATGTTCATCATGGATATTGATCAATATTTTGTTGTTGAATACTTTTTTATGTTTTGGTAGAAGAATAATGCTGGTTTCCTAAATAAGTTTGGAAGGGTGCTTTTCCTTTTCAGTTTATGGAATAGTTTGAGAAGCCTTAGCATTAGTTTTTCTTTGAAAGTATGGTAAAATTCAGCAATGAACCAATCTAGAACTATGTTTTATTTGTTGGGAGACATTTTATTACTGCTTCAATTTCTCTAGTTGTTATTGATCTACCTAGGTTTTTATGTCCCCTTTGTTCAGTTTTGGTAGGTCATATATATCCAGTAATTTGTCCATTTCTTTTAGACTTTGCAGTTTGTTGGCATGAAGTTTTTCATTGGCATGAAAACTGAATTTATGTGGTACATGTTGATGTTGTAATGTCTCCTTTTTCTCCTTGAATTTTATTTATTTTGGCCATCCCTTTCTCTTGATTAGTTTAGTGAAAACTTTGTTGATTTTATCTTTTCAAAGAACCAATGTTTTGTTTCATTGATCTTTTGCATTGCTTCTTTTAGTATCTATTTCACTTATTCTTGATCTGATTTTAATATTTCTTTCTTTCTACCCATTTTGGGTTGTTTTTTTCTTGTTTTCCCAAGACGTTGAACTGCATCATTAGGTTATTTACAATATCTGTAATTTTATGATGTAAGCACTCATTGCTAGTATGTGGTGTTTCAATTTTTGTTGGATTCAAAGACTTATTTAATTTCCTTTTTGCTTCTTCAATGACTCACTGTTCCTTCAATAGGGTTTTTGTTCTTTCTGTGTGATAGTATGATTTTTGCAGTTTCTCTTGATATTGATTTCTAGTTTTATTCCATTGTGATCAAATAAGATGCAAGCAATTATTTCAGGTTTTTTGAAAGTTGTTAAGACTTGCTTTGTGGCCTAATATATGTTCTATTTTGAAAAAAATTCCATGTGCTCCTGAAAATAATATTTATTTTGTAACTGTTGCATAGAATATTCTGTAGATTACTATTAAGTCAATTTGACCTATAGTATAAATTAACTCTGGCATTTCTTTGTTGAGTTTTTGTCCAATCAGTCTATTAGTGAGAGTGGGGCATTAAAGTCATTCTCTATTATTCTATCTTACCCTGTATTTCTAGTAGTGTTTATTAAATTGGTTGCTCTGACTGTCAGTGCATGTACATTTTTAATTGATATATTTTCTTGATGTAATATTCTTTTGTTCAATGTTAGTGACCTTTTATTCTGATTTTGTTTTAAATACTATTTTGTGAGATATTAGTATAGTTCTCTTGCTTGCTTCTGGGTTTCATTTGTTTGGAACATCTTTTTTCATCCATTAGATTTTAGTCTGTGTTTATCTTTTCAGGTGAGGTGAGTTTTATGTAATATTGTTTGGTCTTGTTTTTTTTATTTATATTTTGGTACCAGGGATTTTATTACAAAGGTACACAACCAATGAGTTACATTCCCATGAGCCACCCTTTTTTGAGATAGGGACTTGCCAAATTCCTTGGGGCCTCACTAAGTTGCTGAGGATGGCCTCAAACTTGTGATTCTCCTGCTTCATTTTCATAAGTTGCTGCTTTTATAGGCATGCACCACCACATCCAGTTGGGTTTTGTTTTTCAATTCATTCTTTTAAATAAAATGTTAAGGCAATTTACATTCAGAATTATTTTTGGATGGTATATTCTTGTTCCTGTCATTTTATTGATATTCTTCTGTTTTGAATATTCTGTTCATTTCTTCATTTCTTTTTCATCTTTGAAGTTTGTGATTTATTGTATTGATGTTTGACTTATTATTTGTGTGTCTCCTCTTGCAATGAGTTTTATTCTTTTATGTGCTCTTATGATTCTATTTGTCTTTCTTCCTCTTCTAGGTATAGAATTCCCTCAAGTGTTTTCTATAACACTGGTCTAATGATGATGAATTCCCTTAGCTTCTGTTTATCTTGGAAGGTCTTTATTTCTTATTCAGTTCTGAAGGATAACCTTGCTGCATATACTAATCTTGGTTGCAGTTACTTTCTTCTAGGAGTTGAAATACATTATTCTATGCTCTCCTCTACTATTAGAGTTTCTGTTAATAAATATGCTGTTAGATTAATGGGTTTGCCTTTAAATGTGACTTGGCACTGCTCTCGATGTTTTTTTAAAAATATTTATGTTTTATTTGTCCTAATTAGATATACATGACAGTAGAATGCATTTTGACACATCATACATAAATGTAGTATAATTATTCATCCTTCTGTTTGTACATGATGTAGAGTTGCACAGGTCATGCAATCATATATGCACATAGGGTATTAATGTTTGATTCATTCTACTATAATTTCTATTACCATACCTCCTCTTCTCCCTTCCCTCCCCTCTGTATAATACAAAGTACCTCTGTTATTCCCTAGTCTAGGTGCTTTTAATATTCTTTTTTTCTCCTGTACTTTTGGCAATGTAACCATTATGTTGTCGAGAGGTTCCTTCCTGGTCATGTCTATTTGGGGTTCTTAATGCATCCTATACCTGGATATCCATGTCTTTTTTAAGCTTTGAGAATTTTTCTGATATTATTTCAGTGACTATGTTTTCCATACTCTCATCATGTAGCTCTTTAATTTCTAGTATGCAGATAACACTGATCTTTAATGTCTTAATGGTAATCCAGAGATCATTTATGTTCCCTTTATTATTTCTTATTATTATTGATGTATGTATGAAATATTACATAACAGAGTTGAATTCAAGCTCTGATATTCTCTCTTCTGTGGTTGAGTCTTTCAGTTGAGTATTTTATCCCACTAACTGAAATTTCACTTCCAAGATTGCTGTTAGGTTCCCTTCCAAATCTCTCTTTATTTAATTGCTCATTCATATATTGTGATAACTTGCTCAATTCATTTAACTACTTATTTTTGTTCTCTTGGATTTCATTGAGCTTTTTAAAAAAATTTCTATTTTGAGTTTTTGGGCATTTTATTGACTTAGATATCTTTAAAATGTGTTACCATACAGTTATGAACTTTAGGAGGTGACATATTGCCTAGTTTTATCATGCTTCTGGTGTTTCTATGTTGAGAATTGCACCTCTGTTGGATTCTATTATTCTCCTCCATTTTTATGTAGTGTTCTTCTTGGTTTGTATCTTTCTTCTGACAATGTGACTTGGGATATTGCTTAGTTTTGTAATATTGAGTTAATTTCCAACTGGACTTCATAGTGTCATCTCCCTATTTCTTCTTTGGTTGTGATTCAATGGTTTGGGTACAGAACATACCATATTGAAATTAGAGAGACATACTATATCTGCCATTCTTGTAAGAGTGGGGAAACTCTGGTACCTCAGGCAAATGTGGTATAGGCTTGTGGGATTCACCCACTGTGGTTGTTTCTACTATAGAAGTAGTAGCCTATATAAAGAGTTGGGTATTTCCACACGCATTGTTGATATTAACTCTGTTAACTTGAAAGAGTTGTGATACTGGTTGTTCCAAATCCTGTTGCAGGGTCTGAATCTCTGCTCCTTTGATTGGAAACTGAAGCAGATCTAGATACTTCATGAGGAGGAGTAGGAGCAGGAATTACAAAGGGGAACTCTATTGGACTCACTTTCTGTCTTATCCTCCTTACATGATCAGACCATATGTGGCTACAATCCATAGAAGACCTGCATAGATGCAGTGTCAGCAACCATTGCATTCTTTTTCTCTCTCTAACTACTATGCAGGCATTTGCACAGGAGCCAAAACATAGCCTATACCTAATTGTGCCTGCCTGGGAATGAGTCAACTGTTGGGAACTTCTCTGTCTCTGCTTCCTTTAGATATAAGTATCTTCCAGGATTTTAACATGACTGAATTGTGGCTGAAGTGGGTCATGGCTGCAGCTTGTTGAAACCCCTCTCATCATTCTCCAAATTAGTTGGGGTGGAATCTAGGCTACACCAGACATACATCTCCTACTGGGTTAGAGGGGACTACTGACTACATCAGGTCTGTATTCTCTCTAGAGGGTTTTAGTCTGTGCAGCCAAGGGCATGGCTAATACCAGGGCCCCAGTGCACACAGTCTTAACCTTGACTACGTTTGGGAGGAATTTGACCCATTCCAGTTCTGTTTGCTCTAGAGATTTTTGGTCTGTATATCTGGAGTTGTGGCAAATTCCAAGGCTTCTGCAGGTTGTGAGGATCTCTTGAATAACAGAGTTTGGTAGTGAAAGGGGAGGTTTGTGGAACTGAGCAATCTGCTACCCTTTCCCAACACCTTCAACCCTTCTGGCCCTTTGTAAAACCACATGATTCAGAGCGCAGGTTCACTGAATCCACTGATTCCAGATGGCAATGTGCTCCACTCTCCTCTTTGTTGTAGCCCATATTCCCTGTGTCATAAAAGATTCTTAGCCAGTTTGTATCAGATAAACACTCCCAAATAAAGAGTGTCTCATGTGGCTGCTTCCTGCCCAGTCATCATAGGAGGATGCCTGTGGTGACGCTAAGATGTGATTATGCTACATTTTCTGGCTCCCAGATCAGTATAATTTATGACAATAAGACAATTTTTAAAGATGACTCCTTGCTATAGCACTGAGATTTTGCTGAAAGATACAGTGAATTTTTTTTTAAAGCCGACTTGTACAAAGTCTAGGTCACTTATTTATTTAAATAAGTCTAGGTCACTTATTTATTTATTTAGAGCCTTCTACACATGCTATTACTCTTTCTCTTTCACCCTTACCTCGCTAGGAGGAAAAGGGTCCCCTTTACCTTACCAAGGTGCTAGATTGCAAGTTACTGGGGAATCCCATTTCTGTTTCTTTGTTACTCTCCTTAATCTTTGAATTTTGCCGAGATTATTTTTGTACTATAAATTTCCAATGATCATCCATAGCCACATCTTCTCAAGCAGTTACATACCTATTGCTTTGTTTCTATCCTATGGAGAAATTCCTGGATGCCTCTATTCCAACAATTTTTCTGATCCCTCTTAGGAATTGTATCTTGTATGATTTAAATTCTTTTAAATTTAGTAAAGATTGTTTTATTCTATAATACCTGGAGAATGTTTCATACGTACTTGAGATTGTATATGCTGCTGTTTCAGGGTGGAGTGTTCTGTAGATTTTTGTTAGGTCTAGTTGGTTTATAGTGTTGTTCAAGTCTTGTATTTCATTTTTGATCTCCCGTGTAGTTCTATGCATTTTTGAAGGTGGGGTATTGAAGTTTCTGATTCTTATTGTTGAATTTTTTATTTCTCTCTTCATTTCTGTCAAATTTTGCTATCTTCTTATTTTTCAAAGAAAAAATATGTATGACAGGTATGAAATGTATTTAAAAAGTAAGTAAATAAATAATTAAAAACATAACTGTGGCTGAAGTATATTTCTCAGACATTTTTGTTTTAGTCTTCTTTTTCCAAAATAATATTCATTTTGTATACCCAAAGATCTCATTAGGATCAATGAAAGCTGATTTGGGGTGGTTGTTTATAATGTAATCTACAGGTATCGTCAAATAATAGCATTTAAAATCATTGTCATGTCTCTCAGTGGTCTGGGAAAAAAGATTCCTAGATTAATAGGAAAGAATAAAAATATGTATATTCCTCCCTTACCTCTTATGGGGGCTATTATGGGGATGGATAAATAAAAGACTTATAAACTGTCCTATTATGATCACTTCTTTTTGAGTCTAGAAGATTTTCAAATGCAATATAATTAATTCTAATAACACAACTCAGAAAATATTACTAGATATGACAAGTTAAAATAACGTGGCTAAATAAAGTTTGAGAAAAACAAAGGTACATTGAGGAAAGTAAAACAATATATATTTAATAAGAGTTCAAAATATTTTAATGTTGAATAATGAATTTCAAATTTTTAATTATTCTATCCTATCATTTTAAGTAGCTTCTGATCTTATAACAATGAAATGTAATCATTTTCTATTTTTAATGATTCTAAAACTAATAGAGGTCTCATCCATGTCGATTTAGCAGTGAAATCTTCTAAATAGTTCTGTTTGACTCTAAACAATAAAATATATTTCACTTAAGGAAATTTACTCAAATATACAATTAAAGAAATTAACCTTCATAAATGTATGTGTGTTTAAATTACACAAGGGATTATTAACCTCTAATTCTGTACATCAGCATCATATGTCAGACTTTGTGTTGTTATGAAAATATGACATGATTTGCCCTAAAGGAGAAATTCCTCTATGTTAGCATTGTACAACTAGTCAGATTCCCATGGTCTTATTTTTAACAGTAGAATCTGTTTTCTTATATGAAAGACAAGTGAAACAATCAGGAAAAAAGAAATCTTAAAGAGGAGCATTTTGGCTAGGTCTTGAAGGTGGAAGAGAGAATAGAGCTGGGGAATATTTGGTGACTTTCAAGAACTTTAAATATGAGACTGCAAATGTATGCGAATGAAGGACAGATTAGGGATTCTTACTTCAAAATCAAGAAGTATTCCTGCATTTAGTAATGCCAGGATTAACCATTCCATCTGCAAATTATATTGTATTATACAAAAGACCTTGAAGTATACTGAATGATACTTGAAGAACCCCTTTCAAATTCCTTGAATGTGTAAAGCAACTGAAATTATCATATCATTAATGTTGGACAATACATGCATTCTGGGAAAGAATGTGAAGTGAGATAATCCCTTAAAATCTGTGAAACTCAATCAGCCCAATTTGATGTGTGTCCTAATACTGTTGATAAAGCCCACTTACAAGGCTAGCTCCATTCTCTTCCGTTCATACCAATTTATCAACAGTTTACTTTCAAAGGTTTTTTTTTTTTTAACAATGAGTTCAGAGGTTAGAACTATATTTTTTATAAATCTAAGTTAAAAAAGAATGTTGTAGTTTTTTACTTACCCTTTGGAAGAGCAATTACTAGATTCAGGTATGAAAAGAAAGAATGGTAGACATTTGATCTTAATGAAACTTTTAAAAAAATATATTTGAACACTGATTGTTTGGAAAATATATTAAATTTTGTATACTGTAGATCAAAAGACTACAATATTCAATGAACTTCATCTGGACAGGATGCCAGTCCAAAAGCACAGGCAGATGTGTAGAACCTAGGTGAAAATTTTGAGGTAAAAGAGAGAGAAGAAAAAGAAAGGAGTGGTTGCAGCAACACTTTACTCCTAAAAGTTTTAAGTTAAGCCTCATGTGAAAAAAATCAAGCAGCTGTTACTCTATTGCTGCAGCTGCCCCAGTTTCCAAGGAGGAATTTTGGTGTAGTTTTTCTTACCGTATCAAATTAGAAGAATCAAGCACAGTAGGCTGTCCAGAGCCTTTTTTCCTAGCACAGTCTTTCAGAAATTAAAATGTTGGAGTATGAATGTTATAGCATCCAGATATGTCAACTTTTCTATTTTCATCCAGTTTTAGCACTATGTGTATTTGTCCTAAGACTAGTTCTTACCAGCTCTCTTTTTAAAACAGTGTTTTGAGGCATATTATACAAATCATAAAATCCAACCATTTTAATTGGACAATTTAATGAGTTTTAGTATGTTAACAGTGTTGTGCATACATCAACCTGATCTAATTTTAGAAGATTTCCATCACCACCAAAAGAAACCTTGTGATAACTTTATAATCACTCCCCATTTTCTTGCCAGTTACTTTCATGCTCTGATCAGAAACTGGGCTCATATATGAGGCACACAGACCAGACATGAGCCAGACTTTCTCATTTTTTTTTATTTCAAAGTAGTTCTTCAGGTCTGTTTCATGACACAATGTAAAGCAAAGACTGTATGGACAGTATTTAAGTGCCTGAATATATACTAAAAATCAGATGAAGCTGTGGGAGAGAGGGAAGAAAGAACTAGGTAGAGGATATTATTGAAGTGAATAAGGGACTGGTATTGTTTTTCTTTTCCTTTTAGTAATTCTATATGCCTTATAATAAGCTAGATTTTTACATGAATATTACCACTATATAATATTGAAAATATGAAGATACACACATTTATTGCTATACAATAGGAAAGTAAAGAGAGAACTGTTAGTCTTCTGACATATAAATACAATATTTCTATGTTCTGCTATGAATAAATAAAAGACAAAACAGTCAAAGTTTCTTTCTCTTTGTCCTATGTGCAGTCCACAGACCAAATCAAGGTATTCCATCTTTTATCTAGTCTCTTGATAAACAAGTTATTTTGTAGTTTATCTTTTCTGGCTCAGATTTTCCTAAGACAATGTTTGCCTCAGCTGAAACATTTTTATTTTCTATAGCATCTGTAGAATATCAACTAGCCTATTCTGGCATGTGTGTCAGGAAACTATGATGCCTATCCAAAAATCAGCCTTTGAGATGGATACATATGCTGACCTTCAATTAGACTATAGGTTAAGACAACATGAAAAAAATCAATAGCTTATTTTCTCTCCCTATTTCTCTTTTTCTGCTCACATTTTGATGGTTGCCAAGATAAAAAGTCATAGCACAAAAGGCAAGCATCTCCATTGAACATCCTGTGAGGTTATCATGGGCTTGAGTGGTCATTTTTCAGCTTAATAATTGCAAACCTACCAAACTGGGTCTGTCAATATATACCAATTCCCACTGTATGTGTGATATGTACTCCCTTGCTGGAATCAAGGATTATTTCCCTTTGCACCTTTTATCCCATCCTCTACCTCCATTTCCTATTCTATTTGCAATGAGATTTATGAGGAAGGTATTAGGTAATTGGAACTCTGATCATAGGGGAATAAACCTATGACAATGAAGCATGTTGTTCAATTTCATCACTCTTTGTGTCAAATGTACGTCGCCTCCCATGGGGGAAGGATGAAGTTCTGACTCCTGTCAAAAATGTCCATTCAGGGGCTGAGGCTGTAGCTCAGTGGCAAAGCACTTGCCTAAATGTGTGAGGCACTGAGTTTGATCATCAGCACCACATAAAAATAAACAAATAAAACAAAGGCATTCTGTCCATCTACAACTACAAAAAAAATAAATAAAAACAAATGTCTGTGGGGAAACTTACTGCAATAAAGCTGTAGACTAGAAAAATTATGGAATGTCTATCAGTTTGCAAAAAAAGAAGAATAAGCTTTGCAGTTTTTCCTTTTCTGTCATTTTCTTCTCTGCTAGCTTTACATGTAGTTTTTCAACTCAAGTCCTTCAGGCAAGCTAACCATCAACAATTACAATAGAAATATATACCATTGATGTTCAGAATAATTATTAGAGACATGATGGTAAATACTGAGTGGAACTACTTGATCTGTCATTTTCCTATCACTAGTGATGCAGCCAAGATTTTATTCACTCATGCTGCACATAGGGTATTCAACATTTTTCCTGGTTCTGACATAGGCAAATTAGAAAGTTAAAAAAAGGAGGCATCCATTATGCATAAAGTTTATGTTAGCTTATTTTTATCAAGACAAAGACAAGTATATGATGATCATATTTCTTTTTTTTGTGGAGGGTACTGGGGGCTGAACTCAGGGGCACTCACCCACTGAGCCACATCCCCGGCCCTATTTTGTATTTCATTTAGACACAGGGTCTCACTGAGTTGCTTAGTGTCTTGCCATTGCTTAGGCTGGTTTGAACTCGTGATCCTCCTTCTTCAGCCTCCAGAGCTGCTGGGATACAGGCAGGCACCACCACACCTGGCTGATCATAGTTCTTGATGTATGTTTTACTCAGTTTCTGCATCTCTGTGACCAATATACCTAACAAGAACAATGTAGAGGAGAAAACGTTTGTTTTGTCTCATTGTTTCAGAGGTTCACTCCACGATGGGATAACTCCTTATCTCTGGGCCTTAAGTGAAGCAGAACATCATGGCAGAAAGGCATGGTAGAAGGCTGGGGTTGTGGCTCAGTGGTTCAGTACATGCCTAGCATGTGTGAGGCACTGGCTTCAATCCTCAGTACCACATAAATAAATAAAGACATTGTGTCCATCTACAACTAAAAAGAATATTTAAAAATAGAAAGGAATGGTCTAGGAAAGCAGCTGGCAACCAGGATGCAAAAGAGAGCTCTTTTCACCAGGGACAAATTATAAATTCCAAAGGCACACATCCAGTCATCTACACCCTCCAGCCTGTCCCTACCTGCCTATATTTAATTCCCAGTTAATTCATATTAGTGTATTAATCTACAGATTAAGTTACCTCTCATAATCTCTGAAAATTTCATCCCCTTCATCTTTAAAAATTCTTGAATTTTCTCACACAGAAGCTTTTGGGGGACAACTCATATCCAAACCATAACAATGTATAAGCCCTTTTATATAATCTTAGTATGATAGCTACCATTTATTAAATTATGTATATTTTGGCCATGCAATAAGAACTTTAGATTTCCATATATTAATTCAACTTATCTTCACTAATTAAAGTAAAACATGTAATCATTTTTATTTTATAAATGATGACACTGAGGCACATGGTAAGTAACCTGACGAAGGTTAACACAATTAGTGATGGAACTGAAATTGGAATCAACATAGTGTTTCCCAGAGTCTTCACTTTTAACCATTATACTACACTGCCTCTTAGACTCTGAGAATAAAGTGAGTTACCCATCCTAAGTACACAACATTTTCCATGGTAGTATCTGGACTTTTAAGGTATTATTTAATACTCTTAAGCAAAACAAAACAACAACAACAACAACACAAACTGAATGAACCAGATTTCCCCATGCCTAAGTCATTTCCTTAAAGTTAGATTTTAAGATACAGCAGTTTTAAACCATTAAAATAACATTTAATTTACTGCTGAAGTAATGTAATACATTAAATAGTGCTCTTGAATGTACTGTGAACAATATACACCTACAAAATAAAGCATGTAGTGCTCAAGAAAAAGTCATCATGATAAATCCTGGGAGTCTTAACTTTCCATCATGCACAAGATGTTTCCTTAAGCACTATTGTAATTGAGATGAGTCATTTTTTTCATGACATGATAAAACCTATCTGGTATCTCTTTCCTGGGAAATTTCAAAAACAGCAATGGTATAAATAAAATGGTTGGTGCATTGAAGTGGACTGTGGGCTTTGAAATGTTTCATTCCTATTAATGCACTCCATTCTAGCACCAAATATTGAATGCATCATTCATTCACTGTCTCTCCACTTATCTAAGGCAGCAATTCTCATAGAAGGGACATAAAGTATTTCCGTTGCTTTCCCGTTGCTTGTCTCTCTTGCCTGGATGCTCTTATTTCTAAATGCATTCCTCAGTGTTTGTTAAATTTGCATTCCCAGAGTGGATTGCATTATATCACTTACCTCCTTGAAAGTTATTATTCCCCAGTCTTATTCTAAGCATTACTTCTGTAATGAATTGAAATTCCTTAGCATGAATGTTAAAACTTTTTGATGAGCAGTTTTCAAACTGTTCTCCTACTTTCTTCTTTCATTATTTACACTTAATTTGATCACATCCTGTGCCTCAGAATCTCCAGAATACTTGACATACTCCAAACACATTGTTATATTTTTTCACTTCTGATACTTTGCTTATATACTAAGAGTGGTCATTTAAGAATAAGAACTCTGTGGTCAGAGTGCCTTTGTTTGAATCTCAGCTTTAATCCTTATTGGTAGTGTGGTCTTGGACAGGTTATTTCATCATTTTGATTTTTCTGTAAATAACTTTCCTTATATATAAAGGGTATCATGATGGTACCAATTACACACGGATCCTGTGAATAATAAATGAGCTAAATATATGAAGTGTTTATAAAAATTCTTGGCAGATAATGAGCTTTCAACAGACATTATGTTTTATTGTTGTTGTTATTATTATTTTCCCAACTCAAAATATTTTTCCTACCCTTTCTACTTAATGATAGTTTATGTTCCTTTTAAGGCTCAGTCCAATTGCCACTTCCTCTATAAAGCCATTAGAAGTTTCCCCATTAGTTATGAGATGCTATTCCAGCATTTTGAGTTCATTTACATGTTATCCTCTTCCCCTGTACTACATTACACTCTATTTTTAGATCTTTTCCTATATATAACACAGTATTTGGCATATAGTAGGTGATAAGTAAATATATATTGAATAGGACAGAACATATTTTAAGATTCCAGTTCAAGAATTCCTTTGCATGGTTATATAGTGGAAATCTATAAATCTTAGAGTATTTTTTTTTTTGCCTAGCGTTCTCTGATGCTAGTGTGGAAAGGATATCATGTCATTTAACTTAGATAACTTTCCCTCACTCCTTTTCAATCATCTCCCCAGCATGTCACAAACTGACTGCCAATTCAAACATATGTAATGTGGGTATTGTTTTCTCATTGCCCAAATTGGATCAGATATGCACATATGCTGTATGAAAATTTGTTCTGAGTTTAGATTTCTAATGGTAGTACCTGCACAGTCATAATATATTTTGTGTGTTGTGTACTAACGCAGAGAGAGTTATGGCTGGATTTCTTTTAAATACTCAGGGTAAAGGGTTTTAAATAATTTCTATCTGTACTACCAAGCGTCTAAGTTACCATGGTTTTATTTATGATATTAAATAATCATCAGTTTCTACTTAAAACCAAGAGACAGTTGAAAGGTGACAGGTTGGTAGATGTGTTTTACTGGCCACTGAAGAGATTAGGAATGTAACATACTCCAAAAAGCATAATTCATCTCTATTCAGAATACCCATCATTAGATCACAGAGTCTAGAAATCCACTGCTTATGACTGAAAAGATGAGGTCTAACAGACAAGCAGTTATGTTATAGTAGTTTTACATAACTACTTGCAGTTCCCCAAATGTGCCATATTATATCTTCTCTCCAAGTCTTTGTACATGATGCTCTTTTTGCCTGCAAAGCCAGTATTCTTGCTATCACAACCTCCTTTTACTTTTCTACTTTTTTTTCATCTAAACTCACACTTGACCTTCTGAGACAGCATCTCTTAACCCACCAAACTCAGTTTGACGTCCATTCTATCTGGCCCCACAGCACACTATGCATATACCACATGGCACCTACCACACTGAACTGTGATCATCTGTTTATTTCTTTGCTCTCCTAAATTAAACTACAAAGAACTTAGAGTCACACCATATCTCTTATGCTTTGGAATATAATTCCAGGAGGGTGCTTATGATAGACCGAAGCTCAATAAACACAGTACAATGAATCGATCAATCAATTTTGCCAAAAAATATCAATGTTCTTACCCAGTGTCATTTACTTCTTCCCTAATCCAATAGTCTATGCAAAAGATATAGCATTCAATTTAAAAGTGGCCCTAAATTGACTAAAGTAGTTAGTGGTTAAGTATAGACTTTGGAGTCACACAGAGACAAAGATCCAAATTCCAGCTGTGCCTCTTACTAATTTGTGACCTCAGGCAGATTACTTATCCTCTCTAAGCCTCAGTTTCTACATCTCTAAAATGTGGATCATTCACTGTACTTATGTCTTGGAGTAATTATAAGGGTTTAATGAAAGTTTGTCTGAAAAATGCTTCACATATTTCCTGATGCACTATAAACACTCCATCAATAATAAATATTATAATTATTGAACTTAATTATAGCCAGAAAATAGATAAGATGTTTTTAATGTGAGAAATTTGAAGAGAATATCTTCATGTAATTCTTCTAGGTTGTTAAAAACATTTGTGGTGGAATACCCATTCATATGTATAGAATTAGGTGGTTCTTAAAGACAGCCATCTTTAATGAGCCTGTCTTCATCGGTACTTTGATGCTTTTAGTATAATTGCTTCTTTTACTTCATGCTGCTATGCATTTCATCTAATTTCTTTCCAGTGGATAATACTTTTAGTTTCTACATTTCCTTTCCTGAAACCCCTAAATGTCGGTATGGGGAAAAATCATAAAAATGTTAGCACTGCAGAAAGACACATAATACATGTTCTCACTCAATATGTGGAGGTTGAAAAATTGATCTCATAGACTAGAGAGTAGAACAGTGGTTACCTGAAAATAGGAAGGATAATGGGAAAGTGGAAATTGAGAAGGGTTGGTTACTAGGGCAAAATATAGTTTGAATATTAAAATTTACTGTTTTATAGCACAGTTAGGATGTTTATATTAATAAGTATTTGTTGTATATTTCAAAATAGAAGAGATGGTTTTGGATGCTTCCAAGACAAACAATAAATATTTGAGGTGATGACAATATTAATTACTACAATTTTATCATTATACATTATATACATGTATCAAAATAATACATTATACTTCATAAATATGTATAAAAATCTCTGTTATTGTAGTAGTAACTAAAATTTACCCTTCTTCTATATTCTAAGGCCTGTTTTTACACCCACTTTTCCTACAAAAGGGTAGGCAGGATATACTCTGATTTTTTCTTATGTCCACAAAAACATATATTTATCTCATTGCTGTGAAGTCATTTTGGGGGACCCCAAAGTTACATTTAATTTTTACTCTAAACATATCATATAATATCTTTCACTTGTGTATTTTCTTATTCATTTGTCACAAAAAGTCCTGGTATACCTAAATAATTAGTTAATGACATTTCCCACGTACCCTTGGAATTGAGGAAATTTGTGCATAATAAATTAATCTAAACATAATAAATTAATCTATGAAAAACCTTTTGGTAAACATGCCCACATATTTAGCTTTCTTTAAAACCCTTAAGATTAGGGGCTGGTTGTGGCTCAGTGGTAGAGTGCTTGCCTAGCATGTGTGAGCTACTGGGTTCAATTCTCAGCACCACATTTAAAAAATATAAACAAAATAAAGATTAGTCATGATAATACTGCATGAGCAGAAATAACCTACTATCAGCCCCTTGCTCTGTTCTCACTGCAAAATAAGATATTTTCTTATATATAAGTATCTCTTATATCTTGTTTGTTTCTTTCATATCTACAGCAGATAACATTAAATTAAAATGTCTCATACTCTTCATTTAAAGAAATAACACTTCAGTTTAACTCAATAATTAGTTTTATATCTTTTTGAGGAGGGGGCATAAGAATAACGATAATTTACTAACCATTTCAAAAGGAGATCCATCGCATGTATAAAATTCATTTTAGCTATGGAAAGATGTAAAGAACTCATTGCAGGCCTTCAACAGATTACAGCATGGAAAGCAGTGGTAGAGAAAAGCAAACAAGAAGCTATTTTTTAAAAGGGCATATTACTTAAAGAAGCCTTCATTTCAAAGTAACTTCAGGTATGAGAAAAAATTTAAAATGCCCTTTAATGCATTATGAACAAATGGAGATGCATTATATAATGTTGGTATACTGGGAGACCTGGATCAAGAAGATACATCAATACTTCATGCATATATAACTTCTTCTTTTCAAGGGGCTCAAAGACTTGTTTTCTTCTTCATCTGAACAAAGTTAAAACAACTCAACAACTCTGACTGAAAACTTTATTTTCCTTTAATATGTTTGTATAAATATCAGATAATCTTTCCTTCAAAGTCCTAGTAACCAGTTCTGCATATTTGACTGTAGATTTGCTTACTGAATGACCAGGATGTTAATGAGTTTTCCAACTTTTGAATATGTAATGATATTTCACCATGCAGGCCAGGAAAAAAAGGCAATTTTGTTGAATATCCCCTTCTTTCCTCTCTACTGTGCATGTGCACCATATATTAGAATTTTGAAACTGTAAGGAACAATAACATGCCACTTATCCTCCTATTGGATTTCTAGCAAAAACAATCACCCAGGGTACAACTGAAAGCCAGAATTAAATGAATCACCTGAAAACAGCAAGTAACAAAGAAACCAGCTGTTTTAGAACCTGGATTTTATGCTTGTAGAAGCACAGTATAGAAAATTAAAGTTATCATTTTACTTAGTTTGGCTACTTGGTTTCCTCTGAAAACATTATGCGTACCCTACCTTACAATGTACAGCCATTTTAGAGGTATCAGCGGATGCTGTTCAAAGCAGATACACACACAGCTGTGAAAATAGTTAAGTGCATAAAAGAGAGGAAGGAAACTAACACTTGAAAAGAACATCAAACTGTAGTCATTAGTTGACCATGATGGTTTGATGATTCATTCAACCATCAACACATACACAAAGAAAGAATATTTTCCACAAATGGAACAGCATGCCAAAATATATGGCTATATGAAGGCATTGCTTGTATGGGAACAGAAAGACATTTGATATTGCTAAATAAAGGGTACATTAGGGCAGGTGACTAGGTAGGAATGAAGACAGTTATAGGACTGGGCCAGAGTGTGGAGGACCTTCAGTTGGAAACTTGAATTTTATTTTAGGTCAAAAGAAGCAATCAGAAACTGACTGCTATATATGAGAATAACATAATCGGTTTTATGTTTAGAAAGTTCACTTTGCCAAAATGCAAAGTGCAATGCAATGGTACATTCTGGTTTTGTTTGTTATAAAAAGGAGGGATATCCATACATTTCTACAAATAACATTATGTAATATTCATGTATATGTTAATATGCATAGATTATGTATGGAGGGGCACACAAACTGGTAATAGTAGATGACTCTGAAGAGGAAAAATGATTTTGGGTACAGATTTTGTACTTTGGGAAATAAATAATTTTGTACTGTCTACCTTTGTACTGATTTCACTTATTTTATCATGTGTGTTAGCCTTGGTTCTGTATAAGTAGAGCCCAAGACTGCATTAATGTGCTGACACTTTATTTGGAAGGGCAAGCCAGGTATTTGTGAACAAATAATAAAAGGGGAAGGATGGCAAGGAATGATACTAAGCAGTGTGAGGGAATGAATTCCTGAGCTGGGTTTTGCTTCATCATGTTCTGTGAGGAGACACAGCAGTTATCTGGAATGCAAATTAAAGCCCAAGACACTCAGTTATCTGAGTGTGTGCTTGGTATTACTGTTGCTGGACTTCTTTGCAAAGCTTGTAAGAAAGTCTGCTTCTTGGAGCAATCCTTAGAAGGGAACTAGAGGAAGAGATTGTCTTTCTGACTGTCTTACTGGTCAAGTTTACTTCTTGAGGAATTAACACCCTTATTTCCAGTTTGCTCCATCCAAATTTTAAGAGGCCATTCAGGAATACCAATTATGTAGCATAGTGTGGCATCTCATTCATGTACAAAAATGGAGGGATGTCTTATTGCATGTAGGCTTGGAGTAGTACTTACCTCAGTGCTTGGGCTTTAATTTGCAGTCCAGATAACTGAACTCTACAAAAGGGGGTGGTTGTGCTTTTCAAGAGGTGGGCAAACACATTTGCAAAGTAAGCTGTTGATGTAATTTGAGAAGATGAACAGGTTTATGTCCTAAACACTTTATCAATGTATCACTAAAACAAACAAACAATCCTATTGGGTTGAAAACAAGAAACAAGTGTGCTTCCTCTAGCAGCAGTATAAAACATTACTTGAAGTGGGGAAAAAAAAACAGTTGAAGAATTTACACAGAGGTGAGTATTATAGAAGTTTAAATGGAAAAAAGATTAATTAAATCAGTAGAATTAAGTAAAGATATAAACCATACACAAAGTATCAGTGGAATAAGGTTAATGATTGGATACATAGTGTGGAAGATGTTAAGAATGACAGTAAGTCTTTTAGGTTGGGCCACTGTAGATGTGGAGAACCAGAGGAAGAACAACTAAATTTGGCTTGGAAGGGATGATGATGAGTTCATCTTTGTCTGTGGTGAATCAGAGGTGACAAAAGAAAGATATGCTGTTAAGGAAGCCCTGTTTATAGTTAGAAATATATACCTGAAATTCAAAAGAGTGATTAAGATTAGAAGGGGCTGGGGATGTGGCTCAAGCAGTAGTGTGCTCACCTGGCATGTGTGCGGCCCGGGTTCGATCCTCAGCACCACATACAAACAAAGATGTTATGTCCGCCGAAAACTAGAAAATAAATATTTAAAGAATTCTCTCTCTCTCTCTCTCTCTCTCTCTCTCTCTCTCTCTCTCTCTCTCTCTTTAAAGAAAGATCAGAAGGACAGCTTGGGTCAGATGATATACATAATAGGTAAATTTGAGTTGTTTTCCTCTGCGGGAATTCATGCAATTGTCCAAGAGTATTTTCAATATCCTATGTTTAAAAGGCAGAAGTATATGTACTACATTTTAGAAATATATTAATCATAATTATTTACGTTTTGATGCTTAATAGGTATGTTAGTTTTATTAATCACACTGCCAGTACTCACAGTAGTCAGTCAACATATATTGGATTCTCATCAGATGAAGATCATAATCCCAAATTCTCTCAGGCAATAATAAAGGAAATGGCATACTAGATACCTCACGCAGATGCTGATGAAGATAAGGCAAACATTAAACATACAATATGAAGCACCTCATAAAAACTACTGAAGATGTCATTAATCAAATCTGTATATCCCCAGAGCAACAAAACCACACATACATAGTAACTAGAAATACATCTTATATAAAAAAAAAAGAAACAAAAAGTTATTTATCTGAGCAGAGTTGTTCTGTAGCAAGTATTTGCTAGGTTTAACATACAGTGATAATTACAGCAATAATAGTAGTATCTTGATCAATAATATATTTTTTTTTCTATTTGGTCTAGAGCGTTCATTTAAACAGCAATATTTTCAGGTCAAAAGTACAGTAGGTCGGGCATGGTGGCATATGACTCTAATCCCAGTGGCTGGGGAGGCTGATGCAGGAGGATTGAGAGTTCAAAGCCAGCATCAGCAATTTAGTGAGGCTCTATGCTACGCAGCAAGACCCTGTCTCTAAATAAATATAAAAAAGGTCTGGAAATGGGGTTCACTGGTTAAGTTCCCCTGAGTTCAATACTAAATTAAATTAGCTACATATTTTCCTTCTGACCTAAGATGACCATCATTAATTGAATATTTACTGTGGGATCCCCTGTCCAATACCTTAAATATGTGATTCATTTATTACTTATACTTCCTCTAAAGTAGAAAATAGTATCCCCATTTTACAGAGTACACTGACACTTGATATAGTTGTCCTTATTCCAAGAATGTGCTGCCAAATATGGTAGTCATGAAGAAAATTATGGAAGCCATTACTGGCATCCCTGAAAATATTCAGTTCTATTTTTCTTCCAGGCATGCAAAGGATTGTACTTTCCTATTTCATTGAAGTTAGAAGGGATTATATAATTATTTTCCCCTAATATAATGAAATCAAATCATGGAAATGTGCATCCTCAACTCTTTAGTTCTGTCTTTCCATGTTGCAATGAACTTAAGTTTTGTAATGAGAAGACAGCATTTTGGAAAGTTGTTGGAGTTTCCGTGAGCCTGTGACAACTTCATAGAGACTATAGGGTTCTTCAAACTCCCATTCACCATCCTATGCTTGGTTTACATTGCATAAATAACTATAGTAGAAAATATGACTTTGATATTTTACTTAAACTACTGATATTTGGTCTATCTTGATTGATAAACCATATTCACTCCATATTTTGTCCTCTTTTCATTACTTCTCTTAATTGGCTATTACATTGCCTAAATATACCAGATAATTGTTCCTCTCTTTGTTTTTCTTTTTGCTTCTTTTTTTTCCCACAAATATTTCGTTTCTCATTAATTTCATATCTTAAATAGAATGAGGAAAGGCATAAAGTCTGTCTTAGATTTCCTCAGTTAAATTGACAGAAATCACAGTGCCATGAAGGAAATCATCTTTGATATACACAATTTGCTGCAAATGCATGAACAAAAACATTTTATGTCATGTACTTGGTTTGAGAGTTGCTTGCAGAGAAAAATACATATTAGTCTTGGGATCCAACCTCCTAGTCAACCTGTCAAAGCAACCTGCAGGCTCAATATTACTCAAGGGATACATGTATTTTGCCACATCCCTGAGGCCTGGATTGTCAGTGTATAACTTGGGATGAAAGTTGGTCTTCAGCCAATTGACAAATTCACCAGGAAATTCTGGTGCAAAGGTAGTCACAGTCCACATGTACATTTGTGTTTTCCTTGAAAAGTAACATGGCATTTTGGAACTCAGCCAAAGTATATCCTTTCTCTCATTGCTTGAATGCAACTTAAAGGGCATCTTGAATAAGGAAATAAAAATCAAAGTAGCTCTGTCACCCTGGTGCTGATTTAGAATTAACTTGTAAAAATCATTTTTATGTCAATAGAGTAGACTTAAATAAGAAAAAAGCTTGATTATGACACATCTAACATTGACCTTAATGAATACATGGGTTTCTATGGGTATCCCTACCTAGGGAACAGAAGAATCAAGTCACACTCCTTGTGGATTTGACTTTAAATGTTGGTTGGTATAACTTTATTTTTCAAGTACATGACGGGGAGGTTTAAAAGTCATGTTTTGAGAAACAGATTAAATATTATGTTAAAAATAATAAAATAAAATCTAATTTCAATTTAAAACTTGATAATAGGCTCAATTCTTAAAAATTGTGAGTTTTTGTTAGAAAATTAGAGTTTCCTCATCTCCTTTAAATTCTTATTTGCCTCACATTTGTTTTCATTTTGCTTCCCTTATAATATGTTTTAATTATCATGTGGTAATTCAATCTTGAGACTCTGCTAATGTCAAAACACCAGAATGAAGTGTGTATGATTTATAAATAGCTACAGATTTCAGAGTTTGAATTATAGCCAAAGTATTCTTTTGGGACTCAGTGATGCTATCTGAAATATATTATTCAAGGCATATTTATAAAGTGAATAATCATTTTAATATTTGCATGGACCATCTCTAATGTACCACTTAAAAACCCTCAGCCTTACCTCTTATCTAGCCACTTCTGTGCTAACCAGTTCCCCACAGACTTTGACCAGCTTGGTGAAGGTGAAGCCTGGCAGCACCTCACCTCAACCCTATGCTAAATGTCTCTTGTGTCCTGCCCTGGGCCTCCCTGACACTGTAGCATAGGCCATGATGGGAACTTGCTCACTACTCACACAAATGCAAACTGAAATTACAAGGGAGTTAATGCTTCATAGGGTAAGCTTTGACAGATAAGGAATGAAATTCAAAAAATAAATGCTTCCCTCTTTCTTCAGCTAAGTAGACCATTCTGAAAGCATTTCCTACATATTCTCACAAGGTTCACTAGCAGCAAGCAACCATTGACCTGTAGAAGTGTCTGTTTTTATAAGGTATCCATTAGACTTCTTTCTTTCCATTCTGTTTTGTAAACTGCACCTCTCTTTCCTGTTCCTTGGATAATTCTTTTGAATAAACTATTATTTCTGACTTTGAATTTAGGGAAACAGAGGCTAAGAGGCTATGTAAATTTATCAATTAAATACAGACAAACCTCAAATATTTATCACAGCTTACTACGATAGGAAACATCCAAATGACACCCCTTTAAAGGAATCTATGATTTATCAACTGTTTTTAGAGAAAGTGTAACTATATCAGGGAGATTACAGGTTTCTTCAAGATAGGGAACAATCAGAGTTATAGAAATGACATGAAACACTGATCTGCACATGGATCATTCATATTTATTTATTCATTCATTCATTCATTCAAGAATATTTATTGAGTATATATGAGGTGCTAGGGACTATGCTCAAAATTAAGAATGCAGAGGTAAATATAGTAGATATGCTCCCTGTCCTCATGGAGCTTACAGGTTTTAGATATTTTTATTGGAGACACATGAAAGAAATTAGCAAATGTGAGGTGAAATTCTTTCTTCAGAACAACTTCCACCTCACTCACAAATAACTTCAGAGGTAAATATGTGGGTGGAAATAGAAGCCACAAAAGGTAAAAATAAAAGTAGTTAAAAGAACCAAAAGCTTATTCTGGCAATAAACTAGAAAGCTCCCTGATTATAGTCATTGAAATAGTTATTTTATTTATCATGACTTTAACTCTTTGGAAAATCCATTTGTAAATAGTCCTGTTCATAGACTCCCTAGCAACATTAGATTTAACATTTCCTTCCAAAGAAGTTCTTGCCAGATTATTGCCTACCTTGCCTCAGATAACTTAAGCTCAGTGAGATATTCATCACGTATCACCAAATTTGCAGCTGTACAATCAAGGAGGCTATTACTCAAGAAACTACTTGAAGAAAAAAATCCTCGTTCTGCTACTACTTTACACAGTACTCTAGCTATCTGGATTAATTTGAGTCTTGGTTTGAAATACCATCTAAATTATGCATCAGTGCTCTGAGGTTCACTAACACTTTTCTCAAGCTTCAAGGACTGCCATCTCACCTTAACCTCATGTGACTAGATGTGACTAACAATGCTCAGTGTCTCAATGTGTTAGAGCATTTACATCTTCTTCTAAGTGTTTGATCCCAGAGCCTCTGAAGAACTCACACAACAAGGGGAAGCAAAAGAGAATGAAGAAACTATGTTAAAAAGAATAATATATTAAAAATAAAGCTTATTTATTTTAATCAAATTGCTTAGACAATCCAGCTTTCTTATTGACTGATCTTTCAATTTATTGGAAGGTTACAGAAAATAATTTGTGCCCTCTGTTCTGCCTTGATAGATGTAATAGAATAAATATGTAATCATCTCAATTTGTGTTTGAAGTCTTAGATAATAGAGCTAATTCTAATATTAGCTGTAGGATACTGTGCTCAATGACAATTATGTCATTCAAGCTTCACAACCAATAAGGCAGACAGTATTATTAGCCACATTTTACAAGTGACTCATAGAGATGGTCGAACTTGTTGAAGGCCATACAACTACTCAGTGCCAGGACTGGAACTTTAATCTAAATTCAAAATATGATTGATACAGAAGACAAATGGTGGAAATCTAATATGAAGTAATTGGTGTTTTCAAAAGGTGTCATTTTACTTAACTTTCCTATGCACATATATGAATATGCCACAGTGAATCTCATGATCATGTACATCCACTAGAAATCAATTTAAAAAACAACAACTATAAGTAAATAGCAGAAAGATTATTAAAGTAGAGGGAAAGGAACAGGGGAAGGGAAAAGGGGACAGAAAGTAGAAGTACTGGGAACTGAATTAGAACAAATTACATTCCATGCTTTTATAATTATGTCAAAATTAATCATGTCATGTATAACTAGAAAGAACCAATAAAAAAATGGCGGAACTGAAATTATCCCCAAATTGCACGCTGTTAAAAAAAATTCTAAAATAAAGGAGACTTACACATTGCAGAATAAAAATATACTCGGAAGATTTGTTTTATATTATTGAACTTCAAGGATGAAGAAGGAAACTTATAGGTACTCTGACAAAAGAAATACATGACTTAAATGCAAAACAAAATCTCAAGCTGGTCTCAGAATTCTTATTAACAGTGGATCCAAGGAAACAGTGGAGTAAATCAAGATAAAATAAAAATAAAAGTAAGCCAATCCCCAAAAACCAAATGCTGAAATATTTTCTCTGATATGAGGATGCTGAGCCATAATGGGGACAGGGTCAAAGGAAGAAAGCATGGTAAGAAACTTTAGATAGGACAAAGGGGAGAGGGGGAAGGGAGGGGGCAGTGGGATAGGAAAGATGGTTGAATGAAATGGACATCATTACCCTAAGTACGTGTGACTCTGCTTTGTGTACAACCAGACGTGAAAAGTTGTGCTCTATATGTGTATTATGAATTGAAATGCATTCCTATATAACAAATTACAATAAATAAATTGAAAAATAAATAAATAAAAATAAAATAAAAAGAAATTTGCATTTATTTAGGATTTTTATTTAAAAAGTAAAATAAAAATCTTTCATAAGTATGTAAGACCTCAAGGATTTTAGGATCTATTCAACCTTCTTAAAAAATCTTGAAAATGTTCTTTACTAATATCAAGTTCCATTTTTAAGAGAAAAAAATCTGTCATGCGGTGCTCAGACCTAGAAAACGGATTCAAGTTTCTGGCAGGTGGAAGAAGATGCAAGACATAGTTAGGACAATAAGACAAGTTTTATTCAGATATAGTAACAGCCTCCAGCCTCTAGCTTTAGCTTTAGCCTCAAGCCAGTTCCATTGTAGCTCCCACTTTGCGTTGGAAACTTTTCCAGAGGCCCTTTTTTATGCAGGCCAAACAAAGAAGGCACACTGCCAACAGGTTACATCAGTGGGCATGTGCTTACAAGCAAATGTTTAAGACCCTGAGTATGTACATTGAATCAGAATGTTTCTGGTCCTGACTAACCATAACATATCTGGTTCCCGCCCTGGATACACACTGAAAATATAATATATCCTGGCAGAAGCTTTAGCGAGGGAGCCTAACAATAGCAATTTTGTCCTGTTCCACCACAACCTTTTAGATAATTTTCCTACATGGCTAATTTTTTTTTCATAGTAATTCTAACATTAGATATATCTATAGGTTACAACACAACTCTCTTTTAATGCAAATACTTCTAGGTTAAGTGCTTCATAGTCACTGACAACACCTTAATGAATTAAATGTATTGATCACATTTCCCCTCCTAATTGTTAAGTTGAGATCAGGTGAACTTGCTGCATAAGAATTTTGTTGTGGTAAGAAGAACATTTTGGAAGGAATGTAGATGGGGAAGCCTGAGTGGGTTGCAAGGAGAGCCAGAAAACATTTGTGCACCATTAAGACAGATATTACTTGACAGTTTTAAGACTGGCTCAGCAGAAGATGATGAATGTAGAAAAATGAGCAAAATCTGGACTGAGCTCAAAACATGCATTGCAAGGGCTTTTAAACATGAATCTCTGATACTGTTATCCTGTGATTTTCTGTTATATTTTCTCCCAAAATGTATATAGTTCAGGTATATGATCAGGTTGAACTATATTAATGGATTTTAAGTGTGGCCAACAAATAAAAAGAAATATTGTCTAGAGTACGTATGTACCAATATAACGGATTTTTTCTTGTTGTTATCTTAGATTTAGCTAAGGCAAAAAAAAAAAAAATTATTGTAGCTCCTTAACTTGAAATACACTTAATACAAAATATATGGATGTTCATGTCACATATTTAATAATGCTAAAGAACTGAACAATATCTAAAAACGTGATCCTATGTCTCCAGTATTTAATTTTTAGTACTTAAAAATTTATTGCATTCTAATAAATATATAAAATAGCATTTTCACTTGGAGCTCTATGTAGTTGTATAACTTCCAACAGCTTAGAAGAGAAAATAGTATTTATTTATTAAGGAACCCACAACTTAAATACTACCATCCTACATTACTCAACCCCAGTTTACATCATAATATTCAAAAGCCTCAGAATAATGTGTAGATAATATCAGTGGCCAGCTTTAGCAGGAAGTGTAGTTGTACTGCATTATGAGAAAACACATCCTCTGAAAGGAAAATTTTAAAAAAGCCACTGTATTATTTATGAAGGGACAAAAAGAAAATCATAACTGGAATCCCATCACTGTTCCAAGATCTTTCCTATCTAGGTATATATATA
>NW_026000250.1:603582-606445 GCF_001458135.2 Marmota marmota marmota
AGAGAGAGAGATTCCACTTGCCAGATACAAATATATATCCAAAAGCCACGCCCCCATGTCCCCCCTCCTCTAGCCATACTCTACCACTTCAGTTACTACTCAGTTAATCCCTATCAGGTGATTAATTCACTTATTGGGTTAAAAATCTTAACCCAATCATTTTTCTTCCAAACTTTCTTGCATTGTCTCACGTGTGAACTTTTGAGGGTCATCTCACATCCAAACTCTAATAGGTGACTTCCAAAAGCTCCTGTGTGAATACAGTAGGTGAAATGACTAAAATTTTCAGAGCTGAAACCTAAACAGTCCATCCTAGTTTGAATGGAATAGTAGGAACTGCATGCATGTAGGGCATAGTTGGAGTAGGTAGGTCACTGTGGGTGTGTCCTGAAGGGGTTCTTCTTTCCTGAGTACCCTTCCATTCTTTTTCTTTGCTTCCTGGCTACCATGAGTGGAGCATCTTTCTCTTGCCATGCCCTTCTTCATGATCTTCTGCCTCACCTTAAGTACAGAGCAATGGAATCAATCAATGGATTAAAACCTCTGAAACTGTAAGTCAAAATACACTTTTCCTCCTCTAGGTTGTCATTGTCAGGCAGTTTGGTCACAGAAACTTAAAACTGACTAACACAATCTATCCCCTTGCCTTCTTTCCTGTCCCAAATTCCCACTATTCTCTCTCTATTCTAGAGGATTCTTCTAACATCTTTTAGTACTGAGTTTCCTCCTGGATCATTTTGGAAGAGTGGAATTTAACCCATAATATCTTAGACATTTCATTATTTATGCCACAGAAACCAAATATTTTTCCTACAATTTCTTTAAGTTATTATAACATTGGGGCTAATAAAGTGGCTAATGAATCCATATTGTTGAACTTCAAATCTTGGCTCTCTTACTTCCTATCTGTCCTTGTCTAATTCCTCAACTTCTATGTATCTCACATTCTTCTGGTAAAAAATAGTAGGGATTATAATTGTACTTACCGCCTGATAGCATTGTTGTCATAAGCAGCAACTCTAAAATATGAATTGCTGTTATAGTAATAACAACACCAGTCTTTTGCTCATTAACCAAAGACCCTTATGGTGACTGAAGGTGACTAATTGTCCCCGAAAATAACATCTTCATAGCACTTTCAAGTTCTGACCCACTCTCTACCACTTGTTTAATGTCCTAAGCACCATTCTCATAGCTTTCCCACTACATGTAAGAGCTAATTTACCTGATCAGTTAGTTGGAATTGTAACTATTACAACTAAACATAATTGTCATTTACAAATTATTTCTTGTAGTAAATAATTGATGTTTAAGTTTTCTTCCAGAAACAATGTCTTACAAGAAATAAATAGCCAGAAGAGGATGCAGTAACCATCCACCGATTGTTGGCAGAGTCCTGTTTTGAAAATTGGAGGCATTATATCTTTATAGTATGAGACTAGTGAATTAGCACTTTCGTTTCAAAATAATTGACTTTTTAGATGAAGTAAACTTACCTGGTATGATTAGTACTTCAGTCACAGTGTTTATAAACAAGCCATGGTTTACCATAAGACAGATCTCTTGCACAGTCCTCATAATTAGTAAATCATTTGATTCTGTCTATCATGTTTGTTTCTTTCCTTACCATTCTGTGTTTCTTAATGCAATGAAACAGTTGACTACCCTCAGCTTTTCTCCTATCCAACCCATCGTATGTGTCTCCATTATGTCAACCTTTCAAAGCCCTACTTCCAGAAGGTTACTTTTCACTATATCTTCATTCCTCAAGAACATAATCCTTGGCCCACCATTTGAATATTACACCCTCTATCACAGGACTACGTGATCCACAGAGGCTGTGGAATTGAACTTCCTAAATCTAACTAAGAAGAGATTTATTTTTACAGGAATATGGAAAGACAAAAGAGAAATATCCCAAGAATCTCCATAATGATAATGATCTTGCTTGCCAAATACTGGAAACTGGGATAATATATTTTCTAATGCCACTCACAGCAACTGAATGGGAAGCAAAGGATAATCCTTAAGTCTTTCCACAAAGGGTCAGTAAACATTGACCTCGGGGCTGTTAGAAATCAACAGGTCTGTAAGGTTTGGAGGTGGAAATGAGTGCAAGGTAAGGTGAACTCTAATTATATTTCACCAATGAGATTGTATTCAGAACAGGTCCAGCAACCCGAGGAGGGGCAGAGCTGCCCCACGCGCCTGCAAGGTAGGTGGACCTGCGACCCACCGGCAGGTCAGGCCAAGCAACCCGCGGATTGATGGATTATTTGCTTGATTTTGTTTTAAACTAACAACTCTTCTTTCCTGATACAACATAGTAGATAATAATGTTAACATTTCCATTAGTGAAACCAAAATTAAACGTGTATGTAAATGGCATAACCTCTGAAACTGAGTAAGCTAATAATTATCAGCTCTGAGGGAAAAAAACTCCAATTCTGAGTATTTTTCTCCCTCATCAAATTTGCTTAAAACTTAGGTATCTTGGACCAATTCATTAAAAATTAGATTTACAGAATCATAAAGTAGGCATTTGAAAGCTTTAAATTATTATATTCATAAACATTTTCTTGTCCTTATCAATGCAAGATTGAACTAACTTTGATAAAGAATATACAAAGGGCGCCTGCAAGGTAGGCGGAACTGTGACCACCAACAGAACAGGCCCAGCGGCCTGCTGAGGGGCAGAGCCGCCCCCTCCCCCCGCGCCTGCAAGGTAGGCGGAACTGTGACCACCGACAGAACGGGCCCAGCAACCCGCGAAGGGGCAGAGCTGCCCCACGCTCCTGCAAGGTAGGCAGACCTGCGACCAACAACAGAACAGGCCAGACCTGCAACCGACAGACAGAACAGG
>NW_026000250.1:611066-625186 GCF_001458135.2 Marmota marmota marmota
GCATGAGAAGAAGATTAACATTAAACAGGGGTGAGAGGTGGGAGGGAAAAGGAAAGAGAAGGGAAATTGCATGGAAATGGAAGGAGACCCTGATAGTTATACAAAATTACATACAAGAGGAAGTAAGGGAAAGGGGAAAAAAAACAAGGGGGAGAAATGAATTACAGTAGATGGGGTAGAGAGAGAAGATGGGAGGGGAGGGGATGGGGGATAGTAGAGGATAGGAAAGGCAGCAGAATACAACAGACACTAGTATAGCAATATGTAAAACAGTGGATGTGTAACCGATGTGATGCTGCAATCTGTATCCGGGGTAAAAATGGGAGTTCATAACCCACTTGAATCAAATTGTGAAATATGATTTGTCAAGAACTATGTAATGTTTTGAACAACCAACAATAAAAATTAAAGAAAAATAAATAAATAAATAAAAATAAATGAATGGACAAAAAAAAAAGAGATTGTATTCAACTATCTCTCAGGTAAAGGCCAAATTACAGACTCATCCTGGTTACTTGGTAGAAACTCAGATGTCTAGTTCTCACTCCAAGGAGATTTTGATGCAGTAGTTTTTCAGTTTCATTCTGAGAAATATAAATACATATAAAAACATGTCACATTGTTCTTTTAACTTCAGTATTCACACATTTCCACAGGCTATTACCAATTTTTTAAATGCTCCCTTTTTCCATGTCTGCACCTGTGAAAATCCTTTTCTCCTTTGAAGGTTTGAGCAAATGCCGTCTTTTCTCTGATAGAGTAATTACTTCCACCAATAAATTATTGTTCCTGATTCAGTGTATAGAATGTTGACAGTTCTTAGGATTGGATTAGATTAGGAGTGTGTTAGGGGTACTGGGATAGGGGACTGCTAGGATTCTATTGGAAGGTGGAATCCAAATTCGTGCATTTAGGATTGGTAGCTTTTTTTTCACGTAAGTTAAAATAACCCAAGAAATAATATTTGCCTAAAACATTTGGAAGTAACCCATGTCAAGCCCCAATCAGTCAGTTGTTTCCACTTGTTATATAAATTGAAGGTAACATATGGGGGTATTTCCAAAGTTCTGACACCGGGACCCAACCCACAGACATTCTTATTTATTGGTATGGGGTATGACCTGGGAGTACACATTTTTGAAAACTCCCTAGCAGATTCTGATATACTTTAGAGTTTGAAAGTCATCAGATTAAAGCAACATATGTCTAACACAATTTTGGAGGACTATCAACAATGTCATAGCACTAGACTTGGGGAGAAAGGGCGATAAAATTGGTTCCCACAGTCAGCTCCATAAAATCAGTCATTCAGGAGTGGGATTACTAACACTGATGTGGGGGAGGTCTTTGTATACAGTTGTAAGTTATATTAAAGCAGGTAATTGGCAGTGATGCACCTGATAGACTGGGAGGCATTGTAACAGCTTGTAACTGGGTGTATTTGAACCTAGGATTAACACCTAGGAATCACAGATGCATTTGATTCCAAACTCATGCTATTACTTTCCACCTGTCATCAAATTTCATAGTAATCAGAACCCCTGGAAAGATTATTAAAATTCCTTGTACTATCCCCTGGCAAATATTTGTGCAAGTTGTTTTTGGTAACAGAATTAATTAGTCCTTTGGTTTTCTAGGGAAAAAATGCACATTTAACTTTAATATATAAAAGAAATAAAACTAGAGCTAACCTAGGTCAAGGAGAAATTTATGGGAATTCAGTTTAAGCCTATTTGAAGCTTCTCCTTAACACAATCTCTATGACTTAGCTCTTAAAGTTTTCCCTCAAAGAGGAAAACTTCCTTAGGAAGTTTGAAATCTGTTTTTTGAATCTCTACTAAGTTTTGTTTTTAATTAATTAATTTATTTGGTACCAGGGATTGAACCCAAGTGTGCTTAACCACTGAGCCACATGCCCAGCCCTTTTTATGTTTTATGTCAAGCCAGGTTCTTGCTAAGTTGCTCAGGGCCTCAATAAATTGCTGAGGCTGGCCTTGAACTTGTGATCCTCCTGCCTCACCCTCCAAAGTTGCTGGCATTACCAGTATGCACCACCACACCCAGCCTCTACTTAGTTTTAGAATATAAATATACTATAATATGGTAAAATAACCTATGAAAATCCTTGCACAGTTGTGAATGAGTAAATGTACAAGAGTGTTAATTCAGTAATAAAAATGAAAACATTTTTAGAGATAATAAAAATGTCAGGCAAGGTAAAAGGTTAAAGGTTGAATCAATTATGATAGTTGAAGTAACTGATAGTTACCGAGCATTTAATATTGACCAAGTACTACACTGGATACTTTATGTATACTATAGTCATTTATCCTTCTCAGCAATTGTGTTAAGTCATATAAAAGCAAAGTTTCGATGGACAAAATTAACAGATGAGGAATACTATATTGAATTGTAATAGGAAGAACACCCTGAGCTCAATCTTAACTCAATTATACTGAAATAAAGGGAAAGAGGTTTTTTAACACTGGGTTGAGCTATGGGAAAAGTACTGGAGAACATTAGGGGGTAGTCATAGGCCATCTGAGTTTGTCAACTGGCTTTGTCCAAAGGGAAATTATGCTTCTCATATTTTTATGACAGAAGCTACTTTTGCAACTTAGAATGTACCCACCAAAATTTGGCTCTCACTCTCCTACAGACATTGGTAAAAATGAGTTCTTATTTCTTGATTATTTCATTTCAAAGGGATGACTTCTGTGTATTTGAGAAAGACTTATTCCTGGGTTGTAAAACTGGCAAGAGGCTTTTAAATAGACTTATATTGCAGAAGATCAAAGGAAGGAGTTTACAAGTTTTCTAAATAAATACTCTTAAGAAAATGAAGGTCAGGGTCCTTAATCAGTAAGAAGCCTAACTAAAATTTAATCAAACTGAGGGGAACATTAAGGCCATCTTGTCTGTAGATACTATTATAGTCTCCATTTTACAGATGATGAAATTGAGGTTTAGAAAAAGCAAGGTCTTGTTCAAGATTGTACTTCTATTAAATGTAGAAATCAGATAAAATCTCATGTGCATTTCATGTAAACATAAGTCTACCACTTTGTGATACTGCATTTGCATACACACCAGGATATACCATGAAACTTTGAAAAAGAAAGAAGTGTATGTCCTCAAAAGGACACGTTTAAATTCTTTCAAAAATAGAAATGTCAATTCATATTTTGTTCACTACAACAACAGTAATTAAGAATGGAAATGATAAAAATAAATTGATTTTTCTTTTTCTTTGTAGATCCAAAGAAAAAGATTTAAAGAAGAAGAAAACAGTGGTTACGTTGAGAGAGCTAGAATTTGATGGGAAGAATTTCAGTGTTACACAATTATAAGATTTTAAAAAATATTTTCATATTTATTTGTTTTGAAAATGTTTTAGGATTACACACAAAAAAGCAAAAAAAAATAGAAATGGAGAGAGGAAAAAAGAGAAGAGTAAATGGGAGAAAGAAAAATGAGAATGAGAGAAGGAGATAAGGGAAAGAGAAAAGGAAGAGGAAAAAGAAAGGTGAGAGAATAAAACAAGAGCATTGTAAAGGAATGAATAAAAGGGAAAGATATGGGAAAAGAGAAGATAGAGAAGTAACTGAAAGAACAATAGAAAATAAATTATAAAATGGACAAAAGAAAGAAAAGGGAACAAAATAATATTTATGGGAGTAAAATGATGCTAAAGAACAAGAAAGAAAATAAGAATAAAAGACATAGGAAATAAAGAAATGAATGGAGGGAGGAATACTGAGGAAAAAAAGAAAGAAGCAAAGGCATAACCAAATTGAAATGTTTCATAACTGCTAATGTAGGGCTACAAGTTTGGTTCTCAGAATTGTTACAGTATCTTTCAAATATTTATATTTATATTATCAATTATGATTTGACTATAAAAGAAATGAGTCTCATAGAAGAAGATAGTGGAGTCATGGTCACTTGATAATGGGAAGGATAGAGGCCAAGGGGCAGGAGGAACAGAGATTACAAGGTGGGTACCAACAACCAGAAGAATGAGATGTTATACTCCATTTATGTATGGTGTGTCAAAATGCATCTACTGTTATGTATAACTAATTAAAACAAATAAAAAATGAATAAAACAATCCTAGGATTCTAGAATAATACAGATATACAAACTTAGAGACAAATATATGCACATTTGTTCATACTTACCCATGAAACAAACACCCTGGAACTGAAATTATAAAGGCATTCATAAATATGGGCTCAAATTCTAATACATAAAATGTTTAAATAAATTTATTCACGATTCAGTTAGCCTTTGATAATTTTTTCCTATTCATCTTAATGTCTCAGGATAGAAGGTGACCTGATATATGGGTGTTGTCCTCAAGGATAAACAGAGAGAAAGTTAACAGATATTTCCTAGTTCTTTTATGTACTGAAGGGCTTGCTGCTGTGCAGCTGGGATCTGGAAACTGCATGGATCTTGCAAGCAAAACTGATCCCCTGCCAGTTTTATTAAAAAAAAGTTTTACTGGAATATAAAAATAAAAGAAAGTAGGTACCAAAATATAGTTAGAGAGGAAGAATTAGTTCTATTTTTCTATAGCACAGTAGGGTGATTATAGCAATTTTAATATGATTCGAAATACCCAGTAAAGAGTTATCTGAAGTTTCCCAATACACATAAATGATAAATGAGGAGATGGAAATGATGATCACCCTGATTTGAATATTACACATTGTATACATACATAAAAATTATCACATTCTATCCCATAAATATGTACAAATATTATATGAGTTAAATTTGTTTGTGCTTTATTAGGGCATTATAGATAAACGTAATAGTGTGGTTCATTTTGGCATAATCATAAATGCATAAAACATAGTTTTCTAGTTCTCTGTCCTTAGTGCTCCCCCTTTATCTCCTGGCATCCCCCACCCTGTTCTCCTTCCTCTCCTCTACTGGTCTTCTTCCTATTTATTTATTTTAATTGTTGCATTGTAGTTATACATAAAGTGGAATTCATTGTGATGTATTAATACATGCAAATAAATTGGTAAAATTTATTCCTCAGTAATTCTCCTCACCCATTCCTCCTCCCTTCCCCTGAATCTACTTCACAGTTCCCCTTTTATACAAACGTTGATGTTCTCTTCACAGAACAGAAATAGGAATCTTGTCAGGGTATTCCTTATGTTTTTCATGAACTCCTGCTTACCTTTTACTAGTTTATCTGAAGTACTAGAGGAGGTATAAGGAGTGAGTAGGGCTCTGGGCTTACATTATACATCTTAGTGATTTCCCTCTAATCATAAGGAAGAAATTATCTGAAAATAAAATCTCCAGGAATTCATAGTTCCTATAAAGTACTCTATGACCCCATTTATATGAGATATCAAAGTAGTCAAATTCATTGAAGCATTAATTAGAACAGTGTAAATGTCCTCCAGGTGCATTCATGCTGTTGCAAATGGTAGTATTTCTTTTTTTAAAAAAAGCACACATATCACATTTTAAAATCAACAAAAATATTTATTCAAGAACACATTGTTTAATTTCCATATATGTGTGCATTTTTCAGTGTTCCATTTTCATTGATTTCTAGTTTCATACCATTGTGTTTAGGGGAGATACTTGAGATGTCTTCAACCTTGTTCAGTTTGTTGAGACTTGTCTTATGGCCTAATGTATATACCATCCTGGAGACATTTACATGTGTGCCTAAGAGGAAGGCCTATTCTCTCACTGTTGGGTGGAATGTTCTGTATATGGTGGTTAGGTCCATTCATAACTCATATTTTTTATTGTATATCCATTAAAAATTTGTTGGTAGTATATATATTTTAATATATTTTTTTAACTTCTAGATAGGAGGTAAATATGTTTTACACATTACCAACGCAGAGTTAGAGTATTCTGAATATTACTGTATAATTATCTTCACCAGGAAGTTCTGTACTTTTATGTGCTTTCATGTTACTAATTAGCATATTTTCATTTCAACTTTAAGAATCCTTTAGCATTTTTGGTAAGTCAGGCCTAGTGTTGATGAACTCCCTCAATTTTGCTTGTCTGGGAAAATCTTTATCTCTCCTTATTTCTTTCTTGACATTTTTTTCCTTTCAGCACTTTTAATATATCATCCTATACTCTCATGAGCTGCAGTTTCTTCTGAGAAATTCATTGATAGACTTAACACACATTCCCTTATATAAGACAAGTCTCTTTTAATGCTTCCTAAGAACATCAAGATAATACTCTGGTTCCTATGAGTCCCCACCTCTCTTGCATAATTCTAACCTTCCCCAACCATCCATTCAGTCAAAATGATCACCTCAGCATCTGGGTTGGTTGAAGAAAAAGTGGGACTATTAGGCAGTATCCTATACATCTGGGAGAACTAAGTAGTCTCTGAGCACACTCTCACTTTCCCTTGTGTGAGAAATCTTGGGCAGAAGGGGTTCCCTGTTGGCACTGAGTTGTGCCAACTTTGAGTAGAGTATACAAATAAACAATACATATATTATTGGAATATTTCACTGTAGTGGTCTGTCTTAACTTCTCTGCTGGATTCCTGGACTCCCACAAATGTACTCATGCTCATGAAAAGTTGTCAAAATTGATGTTTCTATAGAGTTGACAGTTACAAACACATATTCCACCATCTTGCTGTTATCATTTTGGTCTAAAATTAGTTTTTGATGGTTTTTGTATATCTACCATAACAGAATACTTTAAATGAACTTTAAAAATAGAATGTTGAAATAATTACATAAAATAGGTTCAACAGTTTTGTCTCATGCATGCATATTCTGTCTTGAATTTTTTCTTAGAAGCAAGTAACACTGGTTATCTGAAACTTCATCCAAACTCTAATTACTGCTACCAGTTTATTTTTAATCCTATGAAGTGTTATTTCTGTTTATAGTGTCCATTCTTAAATTTTATTCAAGGCAAATTTCATTATGCAGTGAGGATATCTCTGTAAAGAAAATTTTGTTTCTATAAACTAAATCCTGAAAGGGTGAAAAAATGTGTATATACATAGGCTGATGCATTTCACAATAGGGCATTTCCTTTCACTATTTCTGCTTATGGTGGACAAGGTACATCTTTGAGCCACAGTTATGAAGGTGAGTTGCTTAACTAGTTTTGTTCCACACTCCTAGTTACAGAGAGCCTTTTGGATACATGTTTCTTCTATAACAGTCCCTCAAAGGTGTCCCTTAGTTGGAAATTTATGAAGAACATGAATGGGTTTCTTGGGAATGTCTATAAAGCAGTGGTTCTCAAACTGACCCTGTCCTTGAATCAATCTGAACAGCTTGTTTAAAGATTCCCAGGCCTAACATCGTTTTTGTTTCACATGGCTAGGATTTTTTTCCTATCTCAGTACTGTTATTGCTGGAACTTAGAACTTGTTTATGCAGTCTCTATGGAAGGGATTGAGTCAGTATGCCATAGAATATCCCCACCCAATAGAATATAATGTAAATAATGTATGTAATTTAGTATTTTCTAGTAGTTTCACTTCAAAAGTAAAAATAAACAAATTAAATAAACAATATTTTTGACCCAATATTACAAAAATATTATCATTTCATCATGCAAGTAATATAAAAATGTGCTGAGATATTTTGAATTATTTTATATTCATACTAAGTATACAAAATCCAGTATACATTTTGCACTTATAATTAATCTTAGTTTGGATTAGTCATATTTCAAATGCACAATAGTCTCATTTGTATACATGCTACTCTATTAGTATAGATCTAGAAGACCTTGATTGTGGCTTTATAATATTGCAGTGATGGCTCTACTTTAAGTGCTTCAAGTCTTCATCTGTATTTTTCTTAATGTACATCACTCCTGCAAAGCTGTAGCAAAATTTCCTTTTAATGGTGTTTGAACAGAGAATGTACTCCTGCTGGTGCATGACAATGGTTACCAGATCTTTGTATGTATAATGTCATCACAAACATTCTATGGGAAGTAATAGTTCTTTTACTACTTGTTTATTTATTTTTGCCTAGTATTATCTGGGATTTATAAATAATATTTCCCAATGCATATTTGGTTTACTATAAAAACTGACTACCAAGCTTGAATCCATTTACAATGTGAAATATATGTCTAACATCAGACAGAAAGTAATGGTCAACAGAAGAGTTATCTGTGAGTAGAAATAGTGTTTTGTGAGTGTGTAGGGACTAGTCAAAGAATTATGGTCCTGAGAGGCATGGAACTTGAGAAACTGAGAGCATATATAAGATCACATGTAAGACTAACCATGTGAGCATAGGATAGAAATACGTCTGTATTACAATGGATTTACATGTATAAAAATAATGGATTAAAAAACCTTTGGCTAGTGCTTCAGGAATTTTATTAGGTATAGAAATAGATTTCATAGGAAACCCAGTCAAATATAGAAACTAAGTGGTGTGATAAGAAAGCAACAATTTCAAACCATGCGTTTTTATATCTCAAAAGGCAAATTTCATATATTGTAATGTTAGTCTACAATTAACATAACCCACTCAAGCAAAATATATTGTCTATTTATAATTAGAAAAACAGGAATAACCAAAATTTGGGGAGACAAAATATAATCATGCCAAATTCTAATTGATTGAAAGTTTTCTCACAGAATCACTGCAAAAAACCAAAAAAAAACAAAAACAAAAACAAAAAAACTTCATTGCCTATATATAGTCATGCCAAATTACAAGGAGAGACAGAGAAATAAAATGCACAAGACAGGGCGGAGAAAAAAGAAACAAAAAGAACCATAAAACCCAAGTTGGGAAGGAAGAATAAGAAATTTCATAAACAACCCTGAGAAGCATTTACAGTGAAATGTAAAATCAAATAAAAAATTATAGGTATTTCAGTTGGGTGCTTTTGATTGTAAGTAGCAGAATTGCTTTAAACAATGAAAAAAATGTATTAGCATAACATTGTTGGAAAAGTCGAGGAGCAAGAATTCAGGCACTAGCATTCTTCTGGCTCAGTTTCTGATTTCTTCAACTCTGTCCTCCTCGTGTAGCAGTTATTTTTTATGATATTCTTCCTCATTTTATCAAAATAGTTATATCAGTTACAGTTCTTACATCAGTATACTGCACTTTGATACAAAATTCCAGACCTTAATTGTGAACCAAAATGAACAAATCATGGTGTCTAGAGGAATACTATATTTTCATATTGATTTAGATTAGAGTTATTGACAATTCATAATTTGATATTGCAGAAGTAAAATTGTGGTAATTGGATTATGCTTCTCAATGCTCACTCCCACAATGAGGGTTAATCCTACCCAAATTGCATGGCTACCTCACAGTGAGGAAAAGATGGAATGGATGCTGTGTTGACAAATAATAATAATAATAATAATCCACTTTAACAGAGAATAGGAAATTTGTCCTTGGGTGACATGTCTAAGAATATATCCAGAGAAGTTTCAGTTAATCATAGTCTGATCTAAATAAATAGAAAACCTTGCTTTCATTTACATGTTTAACAGTTGCCTGAGTCCTTTGCAAATAAACAGGCCATATTACATTTGAGTACAATTATTATGAAGACTTTGAAAAATTATTCTCAATTAAATAAATATGCAATCATTAAATATTATAATTTAAAATATCTTTATCTAAACAGAATGCAGTAGTATCTACATCATGATTTTAATAAGCAATTTACTAGATGGATACAGTTTGTTTTTTGAATCACACCAGTGTAAACCATCTGTTCCATTTTATTTCTTCCCAAATAAACTGTTTTCTGTTATGTAGTTATATAAAAGAAAGTAGAGTTAATAATTAACTGATCAATTTGAGCTATCTAGAAAGACTATGTATAATTTGAGAATCTTTATAATCTATACATGTTGATCTTTAGTGGTTTTTATTCAAAATAAGCCCTTGATATTATATCAGAGTGGATCCAGAGTACTGTTTTTGTGAGATTCTCTTTTATTTGGCCTTTGTGTGGGGGAAAGTGAGTGAATGTGTCTATATGTGTTTGGATCTAGGAAAGTGTTGTCCAAGAACAATATTATACAAGTAACATGCAATTTTATATTTATTTTATATTTATTTTCCATTTTAAAAATAAAGTATATTTTAAACAATATACTTTAAAAATATATAGTAACCCAGTATATTCAAAATATTATTTAAACATTAATCCAATGAAAATGAGACATTTTGTCCCTTTTTATTGAATTTTCAAAATTACTGTGCATATTATACATACTAATTTGGGCTAGCTGCATTTCATGTACTCAATAGTACCATGTAGCTAGTGAATCCCTGTTATGGTTTGAATGTGAGTTATCCTCCAAAAGCTCATGTGTGAGACAATGCAAGAGCAGAAATGATTGGGCTGTGAAAGCCTTAACCCAATTAGTGAATTAATCACCTGATAGGCATTAACTGAGTGGTAACTGAAGTGGTCAGGTGTGGCTGGTAGAAGGTTGGGATTGAGGGGGGTGTGGCTTTGAGGTATATATTTATATCTGGTAAATAGAGTCTCATTCTCTCTGCTTTCTGATCATCATGTAAGTTGCTTCCCTCTACCAAACTCCCCAGCTTTGATGTTCAGCCTCAACTTGAGCCCCAAGAAATATAACCAGCCTTCTATGGACTAAGACATCTGAATCCGTGAGTCCTCAAATAAACTTTCCTCATCTATAATTGTTCTGGTTGGGAATTTTAGGCACACTGGCGAAATAGCTGACTTAAACACTCTCATATTGTATGGCAATAATAATTGTAGGTCTACAATTATTAGTGATTGTTCTCTATATAGTTCAATGAGTGTGAATATTAGTCAAGAGTTTAGTATAATTTCTAATATACAGAATTGGCCTAAATGATTGTTAAACTTTGCTTCTACTTACTTTAATGATATACTCCTCTTAGTTTTGTCCTTAGCACATATTCAATATAGTTTAATTCTATGTGTTGAATCTTTACTAATCCTTTTTAAAGAAATCCTAACTCTACTACCCTTTTCCTATCACCCTTTGAAAACTTACTCAGATGAGTGCCAAAGGCTGCCATTATTCTACTTTTTTCAATATTCTCTCCTTTTCTAGATTATTTTCTCTATACCTTTTCATCTATATTCTTAAAATTTTGGCATTAGCTCAAAATCAACTTTCTTAAGATATTTATGGTATTGTTTTCCTTATGTTCATATTCACTTATCAAACAATTAAAATTTAATGACATTTCTTAAGTTACATGTCTCCAGCTTCATCTATAAAAAGTTCATTCAGATAACAAACATGCTAAGAATCATTTTCATGCATTGGTAAAGAAATGACAAAATAGTTAAAGTGACAGATACAATCCATTTTCTTGCAATGTGAAAGTATTTCCAAATGCCTGTTTATTTAAGTAAAATTAATTTAAGATTAATATCAATGGGTTACTAGTACATATTGCAAAAACCTTACTGATATTAAAATGAGGTTAAAGAAACATGTCATAAGGCTGTAATTTGAACACAAAAGATGGAAAACCATGGTACATCCTGTGTCCAAATATTTTCCTAATATATAGTTGCCTCCCTATTTTCTTCTCCCATCTTGATATCATTATTTCAACTGAACAAATTTGACCAAAGAGTGTATTTATAAAATTGTGAACTGTGAAGTCATACAGCTTTGGGTTCAGAGCTATATTACTCACTGGTTGTGTGACTTTGAACAACTGTTGTTTGGTTCTTTAGTTATTAGAGTTTTTCATAAAGGTTAGGAATGATAATTTATCTTACTAGTTGTTGGGAGAATTAAGTAAAATAATCTATGTTTGGATCTAGTTAGCATCAAATAAAATTATTATTGTTTTTATTAATAATAATAACAATGTAAATTATATTCAGTAACAGTGCATATGATTACTAATATAACTTTGACTTCAAGAGGCGATTTTTGAAGTATAGGTAGATTTGCTCACTTTACCATGTCTTACAACATTTCTAAGTGGATATCTTGTTCATTTCCAAACCTCTTCATGTTGAAAAACATCTGAACTTGTAAAAATATAAATACCTATAATTGTTTTTTATTTGTTCTTTTTAGTTATACATGACATTAAAATGCATTTTGATACAACTTCACAAGTATGGAATGTATCTTATTCTAACTAGGCCCCCTTTCTTGTGGATGTAGATGATGGTTAGCTTTATTGTAGTGTATTGATATATGTAAAAAGGAATGTTAAGTCAGATTCATTATTTCCCTTTCCCATCCCTTCCTTTCATTCCCCTTTGTCTAATCTATCGATCTTACATTCTTCACCTCCACATTATTGTGAGTTAGCTTTCATATACCAGTGAAAAAATTTGACTGTTGGTTTATAGGGATTAGCTTATTTAACTGAGCATGAGTCTCCAGATCCATAAATTTACTTGCAAATGTCATAAAGTCATTCTTTATGGCTAAGCAATACTCCATATTATTTATATATATATATATATATATTCCATTGTCTTTATCCATTCATCTGTTGAAGGGAAACTAGTTTGGCTCCAAAGCTTAGTTATTGTGAATTGTCTGCTATAAACACTCATGTAACTATGTCACTATAGTAGACTGATTTTAAATCCTTTGGATATATACTAAGTAGTGGGAGAGCTGGGTTTAATGGTGGGTCCATTCCAAATTTTCTGAGTAATCTGCTTTCCAGAGTGGTTGCACCAATTTGCAGTCCCACCAGCAATATATGAGTGTATCGTTTTCCCCACATCCTCACCAACATTTATTCTTATTTGTATTCTTGTAATTGCCATTCTGACTGGAGTGAGCTGAAATCACAATGAAGTTTTAATTTGCATTTCCCTAAAGGCTAAAGATATTGAATATTTTTTCATATATTTGATGACCATTTATATTTCTAATTTTGAGAGATGTCTGCTCAGTTTCTTTGCTCATTTATGATTGGGTTATTTGTTTTTTTTGTGTGTGTTAAGTTTTTTGAGTTCTTCTATTCTGTAGGCTCTATTCATAGTTTTATTTCCTTTGCTGTGACAAAAATTTTAATTACCACATTCATGCCTAGCTTCTTGATTCACTTTGAATTGATTTTTGTGTAGGGTGAGTAATTGGGTTTCAATTTCTTTCTATTACATATGGATTTCCAGTTTTCCCAGCACCATTTTTTGAAGAGGCTATCTTTTCTCCAATATATGTTTTTGGCACCTTTTTCTAGTACAAGGTAACTGTATTTGTGTTTGTCTCTTGGTCTTATATTCTGTTCCATTGGTCTTCTTACCTGTTTTGGTGCTAATGCTATGCTTTATTTTTACTATAGCTCTGTAGTATAATTTAAGTTCTGGTATTGTGATACCTTCTGCTTAGCTGGTTTTTTTGTTTGTTTGTTTGTTTGTTGTTGCTGTTCGTTTGCTAAGGATTGCTTTGGCTGTTCTGGGTCTCTTATTTTTCCAAATGAATTTCGTGACTCCTTTTTCTATTTCTATGAAGAACATCATTGTCATTTTATGGGAACTGCATTGAATCTGTATAGTGCTTTTAGTAGTACAGGCATCTGATGATATGAATTCTGCTTATTCAAGAACATGGGAAGTTTTTCCATGTAAGATCTTCCTCAATTTTTTTCTTTAGTGTTCTGTAGCTTTCATTGTTGAGACCTTCACCTCTTTTGTTAGTAAATCTCCATAATTGTTCTGAAAGAAAATAATGTGTAGTTTATAAATAGCTCAACAATGATATGTTACTGATTTGCTTTTATATCTTATTATGACTGATTTAGCCCTTTGGCTCCTGATGAATCTATTCATAAATTATTGTGTTTGATATAATATTAATCATCCTAGTACAAAGTAGTAAATCTTTCATTCACATAAAAACCAGAGTATTATTGCATACCATTTTTAAAAAGAGAGAAAATAGCCAGGCAGAGTTGTGTATGCACCTAATCCCAGGCACTCAGGAGTCTGAGGAAGCGGGAATGTGAGCTTAAAGCCAGTCTCAGCAACTCAGTGAGGCCCTTTCTCAAAATTTAAAATAGAATTGGGAACTTAGCTCAGTGGTAAAGTGCATTTGGGTTCAATCCCCGACACACACACACACACACACACACACACACACACACATATAAAGAGA
>NW_026000250.1:625777-685730 GCF_001458135.2 Marmota marmota marmota
ATTGGCTAACCTCACTTAGCATTATCTTCTCCAACACCATCCATTTACCTGCAAATGCCATGGTTTTGTTCATAAGTATTTTTTTAAAGAGTAAAGACATTGAAATTGTAGAAATTATATATTCACATTATAAATATTTTTAAAAACAAAGAAAAGTACAAAGGATTAATCCAAACTCACTCTAAATCCTTTCATCTTGAAATATCTATTATTAACATTTTGATATTGAAAGTCTTTGATGAAAATTTTTTGAAGGAACTGTGGTTATAAGGTTCTTTCTGCTTCAACTCACTCACACAATTTCAATGTAGTCATAAAAATGTTGTCAGTTTAATGGTACAGAATGGACATGGACTACCACAGTTTTATTTTTTAAATTTTTTTAAATTTGATATTTAAAAATTTTATTTTCATTGAAAATGATTGTTTATATTGATAGGGCACAGTATGATGTTTTGATATATATTTATAATGTGATATGATTAAATCAAAATAATCAATAAATCCATTGCCTCACTTACTTATCAATGCTTTGTGGTGAGAACATTTAAAATCTACTCTTTTGTAATTTGAATTATACAACATATTATTATTTCTTATACTCATTATTCTATAACTATTCCTCTAACTGAAACTTTGTATCCTTTGATCAATATATGCCTTTTCCTCAACCACCATCCTCCAGCCTCTGGTAACCACCATTTTACTTTCTACTTCTAGAAATCCAACCATTTTAGAGTATACATGTAAGCAAGATCAAGCACTATTTGTGTGTTTCTGACTTATTTTTCTTAGCTTAATGTCCTTCAGGTTCATCCATGTTGGCACAAATGGCAGAACTTCCCCCTTTTTAAAGTTGTATTAGTACATAACATTGTGTGCATGTGTGTGTACACATACCACATTTTTTCTATACATTTATCTATTGATGGACAGTTAGATTCCATGAATCTATATCTTAGCTACTGTAAATAATGCTACAATGAAAATTTTCCTACTTACTGATGACTTAGGCTTAATAAGTTCAGCTTTGTTTTGTATACCCAGATGAGAGATTACTGGATAATATGGTAATTTATTTTGTTTTTTCCTAATTTCTGATCCCATATTTCTACTATAATACAACCCAACAAGATGACGCCAAACAAAGCCGAGACAGAATGAAACAAAAATGGAACAACACAAAATCATTATATCAGCCTTTCTATCCTCCTGAAATATCCATCCGTCCTTTCTCCCTATCTGTTCCTCAGATGCAAATAGTTTTTCATCAGATGTGAGTGGTTTTTCTTCTGTCTCACTCATCTCCAGGGACAGGCAACTTAAAACAAAAGTGAAACAAAATAAAAGAAGAATCTGAAAAATGGCTATCCATCCTCTTTCCCTGCCCTCAGGGGCAAGCAGTTTCATCACTTACCCTCAGTCATCCCAGTGTGGCCCACCAAAAATTCAAATACGAGTAGATCAACTCAAATCACTTAACGACTTTCAAACGTTATTAGGAGACATAAATTGGATAAGGCCTTATCTAGGCATACCAACAGGAGAGTTGGGACCTTTATTTGATATCCTAAAAGGTCCATCAGATCCAAATTCACCCCAAATGTTAACGCCTGAAGCAAGAAAGGCATTAAAAATCATTGAAACATATATGGAAAATATGCATTTGCTTAGAATTGATATAAGTTTGCCTTCATTATTTATTGTACTACCAACAAAAATATTCCTACAGGAGTATTTTGGCAAGAAGGTCCATTATTATGGATATGGATACATTTATCTTATTCTCCTAACACTATTCTTACTAGGTATCCTGAGGCTGTAGGACAATTAATACTCAAAGGAATAAAAGCAGCAAAGGGAATGTTTGGAATTTCTCCCAATAAAATTATTACTCCATATACAATGGATCAAATTGATGAGTTAGGTAATGAGTTAAATTCTTGGGCAATAATCATGTGCAAATCTAATGTTTCATTTGATAACCACTTACCATCTAATCCTTTATTGTCTTTTTGGTCATTGCATCCTGTAATTTTTCCAAAAATGACAAGAAAAACCCCTATCATGAATGCTCCAAATATATTCACTGATGGATCAAATAATGGTACAGCAGCAATAGTTATACCTGATCAAACTTTTACATTTTTAGTACCCAAACAGTCAGCTCAAAAAGTAGAGCTTAATGCAGCATTACAAGCTTTTGTGATGTTTAAAGATTCTGTATTTAATTTATTTTCCGATAGTCAGTGTATAGTTAATGCTATAGTATCCCTTGAATATGCTGGTAGGATAATTTAAGTAACAGCAAATATGTGAATGTAAAAAGTAAAAAGTAAGCAGTCATTCAGATATTTATATCAATCTGATTTCATATACCCAATATACTGGAATGGGTATTTACATGGTTTACTGTACATCTGACCATGTAGAAATACCTAGATAAATGAAGTTTTGGAAAAATAAACTTCTTTAATAGAGCATGTGTTTTGTCTTTATTCATTTTATTATTCCTGATATTATATTTATTTTATCATGAAAGTAACAATATATCCTGGTGAGTTTTTAAGTGTATTCAAAGAAGAGATGTTGACTTTCAACATGAAAATAATGTAAAAACAAATTATGTTTCTCCTATAGTCTATTCTTTACTGATTTGTAAAATTATATGTATAATTTCCCATGGAGGAAATATTCAGTCTTAAAATAGCCTCATGAACCAGATAAACTTTCTGGAAACCACTTGTTATATATTTCTGACTTCCAAATAAAGTATTAACAAAATAATTTATTATTAGTCAAGTTATTCATCTATCAAATATGTACATACTTGATTTCTTATTGCTTTTATGCTTAGGAAAAAAGATTCATGATAATAAAAAAATTATCAATTATCACTCTGCTATTTAGGCATTTTACACATAATGTCAGCCATCAATTTGAAGTTCAAACTACCCTCTAGAAAAACTGAGCAATTTTTTGGTGAGAAATATGCTTACATTTATGTTTTATGTTTTATTTCGTTGTAAAGACAGAAGAATAAATTAGTCCTCTGCACACTACCTCTAGATCTCATGTGAATGTGCCAAGTTGATGATGGTAGAAATTATATTAAAGCAAATCCAAATAATAACTAGGAAAATTATCCATTTATTGAAGAAAAATCAATCTCAAACAATTTCTACTATTGTACACTATACTTAACACTATCTATTTAATAGAATTTTGAACATTAAATGAAATAAACCTTGTATAGCACTTAGAACATAACTCAGCAAACATGAAGCACTTAATAAGTATGGGCTATTATTAACCATCCGTATGCAAATAAATTGGTAATTTCTTCTTGATTTCCAACCTATTTTCCTAGATCTGAGTAATAATTGCTAATCCTCATGGATTGCNTTACTAACCAAAGAGTGAAGGGATAACATTCTTATTTTTAAATTGCTAATTAAATGGCTTGCACAATGCCTTTGTTGATTCTAAAGGTCATTTATTTATAGTATTGCATAGAGAGGCTTTTCTCAGGTAGAAAATCTACATACATGGTTGCATAAAGTTAAAACTATCATGAGGTAAGCCAATTTCAAAATGAAATATATTATCACATTTGTTTTAATGATATTTTTTTTTATTTTCATTTATTCTTAAATGTATTGTTCCTGAAAGATGAGGCACCGTGAATTACTTCAGCCTCTGATACAATCTAAAAATTAGACTCAACAATTTAAGGTCTTGTAAACCCTTTTTAAAAGCTTCATTTCATATTTTCTTGAATGATAGGCTGCCACAGTGAAGCTACTGCTAAAGAAACTATATCATGAAATTTTAATGCCTCATTCAATGATTTGGTAGCTTTGGGCTAGTGACATTCTAGGAACTATTCTCATGTCCATTTAGAAAGTGATGAAATTTGAAACTATTTTTTCCTTTTCACAACATGTAGCAATTTAAATCTCATATATCAGACTTGTAATAAACCACAGTCATGTTAATCATTTTTCTCCACAATTAAACTTCTCAGAAGCAGTTTTCTATTTCTGTCATCTCTGTTTCTTATCAGAAAATATTATTTGTTTGTTCCAAGAGTTGTAAAAAGATCTCTTTTTAAAGAATATAAGTTTCCAAGATAGAGATACACATACTTTCAATATTTTCCAGGCCTTTGCCTCAGCTATTATTTAATACATTATTCAAGAATCAGAGTAGTATATAGGTTACTTACTATAAACCAGTAAGATATGCATTAAATATTTATTTGTGGGAAAATAAATCAGGAAATATCATCTTTTTTGAGTTAAGATTTAGTACAAATTCAATTTAGTTCACAAAAATAAAAATTTTGAGAAATCTAATTATCTCACTAGAAAACATTTATCTCTCCCATTTGAATTTTAAAGAAAGGCTAATTTTCTCTTGTGTAATTTAAGAACATGGAATGTTCAAATTTGACCCTTTGAGAACTTTTAGTTAAACACAATGATCTCATTTTGTCCCTTTGAAACTGAGGCTTAGAAAGATCAAATGACTTGTTCAAGACCACACAGCTTCATTTGCAAAACTGAGACTTGAATCTATGTGTTTAATTTCCCTTTCTCATGTTATTTGTACTACATAATATGTTGTGGGACAGGTCGCTCAGAAAACACACCAAGTCCCAGTTTTGTCCAAATTGAAGAGCCTTTATTTAGCCTGCTGGCCAGCGACTGCTCCCCACAGGATCCATAACTGTCTGTGCAAGTAACAGCCCCAAGCCTGAGCATTTTAGGATATTTAAAGGCAAAAATCACTCTGAGTTGATGTAGCTGCAAGCAAGTAGGTACTGAAGCTGAATTGGGCAATTAGTGAGACAATGCAATGGGTATAATAGTATTTCCCATGGGACTTTCCCAGGTTGGCATAGCAGCAAGTAAGCAGAAGGGAAGTGGTCAAAATGATCCTAGTTCAGTACAAGTTAGAGAATGGTTACTAAAGTCTAGATAATCAATCTCTGACAAGGTACATTGCTGGGGGGGGGGCAGGATGGGAAACAAAGAGAACAATTTTACATTGTGTAAGAATTGCTATTTTTTGTTACCAAGTATGTTATGCTAGGTAACTATTAATGGGTACAGAGGCGGGACTTTCCCATGGGAGAAGCTTTTTTTTACGTGATATGGAGTCTCAGAGTGAAATGGAGTCTGTTTGGTCATTGCCCATATAGCCTAGCCTGGCCTATAACAATATAGGAAAATTATTTCACTAATTTGAAGCACTTATTGTTATAACTTTCCCAATAGTCCTATTTTTTTGCTTTCTGCAGTAAGAAAATTAAATGCTACTTCTTTCATAAGCTATTGTTCATACAGTTAAATATCGGTAGTGTGTTCTTCCTTCCTCATTATTTTTTTTTCTAAATTCCTCCTCTCTCTGGACACTGTCTTAGACAATCTCCAGTTTGCTAAAATATTTACTGAATTGAAAACACATATCAATAGCTGTGGTTGAATACTGGTCCTTCTAAATTTCTACCCTTACTTACTTTTTTCCTTTATCTTCTAGGAACCTTCATTAGCATATATTATTTTTATCATCTCCATTTTATATATGAGGAAATGAATGTTCAGGGATGTGAAGGGTTTTGTTGGTAGTCATATGGCATTTAAGCATGTATGATCACTGTATATTTTTATAGCATATTCTTACAAATACAATTCTATTGACAGACTTTTACTTTCTCCTATATAATAGATACTGTAATATCTACAAAGCATAAATTCCCTCTCCAATTGGTTTTCAAGAAAATTATCTAGATGCTATAAAGCATGCAGATATAAATATATTTCTTATAAATAACAAAAATTATGATAGAAGTTTATAGGATGGAAGAAAACAAGAAATAAAAAACCCTAGCATTTATACATTCCTTGTAGAATTACCAAATTCCAGATGTGTTGACTGTTTTTCCTTACAAAGTAAAAATCCTTACAAAACCCCAGTAATAGAAGAATTATTCATCTCATCCATTTTAAAGAAAGAAAGTTACTGAGACTGGGAGTGAGACAAGAAGAAGAAAACTAAGAAATGTACAATGTGTATTTGTTAGGCATAGAATTAAACAGTTTAACTGGCAGAAGTTCATATTGGGGACCAGCAGGATTCAGAATTGTAATCCATAGTAACTAAATGAGTTGAATTTCAAAGATGTCATTTTAAAAGCATTGGAAGCAATTAGTTTCAGTGTCAGATACATGAATACTTTAAATATATCTGAGTCAAATAAGGACAAGATTCTTGCACTCTTGCTCTCAGTGATATTAATTTTAGAAACATGAATACTGCTGGGGTTGGTAGTCATGAAGGGAATGGAAAATGGAAGACATGTGAGAAAGAAAAAGAAAATTGTTTTAAATGACCAATTAGAGTACTGGGGAAGTTTCTCCCTAAGTTAATTTTCCTTTTTTTTTTCTTTCTTCTTTTTTATAATAATCACTAACTTCAAAAATGAAAATCACTTGAATATAGGAAACAACTAACAATTTTCTTCCTGGCTAAGAGGTTTATTTTTCAGGGTTTCTTATTCTACATTCTCTGAACTTTCTCTTGCATCTATTCAATTCTCAACCTATCAAAACATTAAAAAAAACACATACATTCTTCTTAAATCTTGATTTTCTACACATACTTTAAAATGCATCTGATTTATACTAGAATCCTGAATTGTGTGGGAACAAATCTAATTTCAAAAACAGTCTATGTCCATATTTTCTAGTTTGAGTATAACATGAAAATTGGTAGGTAACAGACCAAAACAAAAGAGGGCTATATATCCAGTGGATTTTAACCTAAATGTATTCTGAAGAGCATCATAGATAGAAAGGAATAAAAAGCAATAACTGAGATATCAGAGTTTTTTAGGCTACAACTGTAGTTATATACTCATACTAATAGTAAACTATATTTGGAAATATGATATATAAGCTTTTGCATGATTATAATGCTAAATAAAGCAATTTTTTAAAGTTGTACCAAAAATCCAGATGCCTTCCTTTTTTTTCCCAATATAATTTCTTCTAATTCATTTCCCTAGTACTTCCCCCTTTTCATCACCTCCTCCCTCCTGCTGTTCCATTCCCTCTACTGATAGTTCTCCTGTTTATTTTTTAACTAGTGTCTTGTGGATGCACATGATGGTGAAATTCACTGTGGTATATTAAGATATGTATATAGGAAAATTATGTGTGAGATTCATTCCACTGTCTTTCCCTATCTCATCCCTTCTCTCTTCCCTTTAGTCCCCTGTGTCTACTATACTGATCTTTTTTCTATTGTTTTTTTTTTTTTTAACGCTCCTGCTTATTTAGGATTAATTTCCTTATATCAGAGAAAACATTCAACCTTTGACTTTTCAGGACTTGCTTATTCCACTTAGCATGATAGTTTACAATTCTATCCATTTACTGGCAAATACAATAATATCATTCATTCATATGTGTGTGTGTGTTGTGCATATACACCACATTTTCTTTCTTTTATATTGATTTAAAAAAAACAAATGACAGCAGAATGCATTACAATTCTTATTACACATATACAGCACAATTTTTCATATCTCTGGTTGTATATAAAGTATGTTGACACCAATTAGTGTCTTCATACATGAACTTTGGATAATGATGTCTATCACATTCCACCATCCTTGCTAACCCAATGTCCCCTCCCTACCCCACTATAAATCAGCCTCCTTATAGAAAGCATTTGGCATTTTTTGGGGGGGGGGGAATTGGCTAACTTCGCTTAGCATTATCTTCTTTATCGCCATCCATTTACGTGCATATGCCATGATTTTATTCTCTTTTATTGCTAAGTAAAATTCCATTGTGTATATATGCCACATTTTTTTTATCCATTCATCTACTGAAGGGCATCTAGGTTGGCTCCTCAGTTTAGCTATTGTGAATTATGCTGTTATAAACATTGATGTGGCTGTGTCCCTGTGGTATGCTGATTTTAAGTCCTTTGGGTATAGACTGAGGAGAGGGATATCTAGTTTCATTCCGAGATTTCCAAGGAATCTCCATAATGTTTTCCAAAATGGCTGCACCAATTTGCAGTCCCACCAGCAATGTATAAGTGTACCATTTTGCCCACATCCTCGTCAACACTTATTGTTTGTCTTCATAATAGCTGCCATTCTGACTGGAGTGAGATGATATCTTAGAATAGTTTTGATTTGCATTTCTCTAATTGTTAGAGATAATGAACATATTTTCATATATTTGTTGATTGATTGTATATCCTCTTTTGAGAAGTGTCTGTTCAGGTCCCTGGCCCATTTATTGATTTGATGATTTGGTTTTTGGAACTTAGCTTTTTGAGTTCTTTATATACCCTAGATATTAGTGCTCTATCTGATGTGTGAGGGGTAAAAATTTGCTCCCAGGATGTAGGCTCTCTGTTCAACTCACAGATGGTTTCTTTTGCTAAGAAGAAATGTTTTTACTTTGAATCTATGCAATTTATTAAAGATTGGTTTTAATTCTTGTGCTATAGGTGTCTATTATGGAAGTTGATACCTAATCTCACATGATGAAGATTAGGGCCTAATTTTTCTTCTATTAGACACAGAGTCTCTGGTTTAATTCCTATGTCCTTAATCCACTCTGTGTTGAGTTTTCTGCATGGTGAGTGATGGGGATTTAATTTCATTTTGTTGTATATGGATTTCCAGTTTTCCCAACACCATTTGTTGAAGAGACTATCTTTTCTCCAATGCATGTTTTTGGCACCTTTGTCTAATATAAGATAATTGTAGTTTTTGGGGTTAGTCTTTGTATCCTCTATTGTGTACCATTGGACTACCATTGGACTATAGTCTGTTTTGGTGCCAATACCATGCTGTTTTTGTTACTATTGCTCTGTAGTATAGTTTAAGATCTGGTATAGTGATGCCACCTTCTTTCTAAGAATTGCTTTAGCTATTCTGGGTCTCTTATTTTTCCAGATGAATTTCATAATTGCTTTTTTATATTTCTATGAGGATTACCATTGGAATTTTGATTGGAATTGCATTAAATCTGTATAATGCTTTTGGTAGTATGATCATTTTGATAATATTAATTCTGCCTATCCAAGAGCAAGGTATATCTCTCCATCTTCTAAGGTCTTCTCTGATTTCTTTCTTTAAGGTTCTATAGTTTTCATTGAATAGATCTTTCACCTCTTTCATTGATTCCCAAGTATTTTATTTTATTTTTTTTGAGATTATTTAAAATGGGGTATTTTCCTCATTGCCTTCTCAGAGGATTTGTCACTGATATACAGAAATGCCTTTGATTTATGGGTGTTGATTTTATATCCTGCCTCTTTGCTGAATTCATTTACCCATTTTAGAAGTGTTCTGGAGGAGCTTTTTGGCACTTCTAGGTATAGAATCATATCGTCAGCAAATAGTGCTAATTTAAGATTTTTTTTCCTATATATATATCCCTTTAATTTCTTTCTTGTAATTGCTCTGGCCAGCGTTTTAAGAACTATGTTGAATAGAAGTGGTGAAAGAGGGCATCCCTGTATTGTTCCAGTTTTTAGAGGGAACGCTTTATTTTTCCCCATTTAGGATGATGTTGGCCTGAGGCTTAGTGCAGATAGCCATAAGATGTTGAGATATACTCCTGTTATCCCTAGTTTTTCTAGTGTTTTGAACATGAAGGGGTGCTCTGTTTTGTCAAATGCTTTTTGTGTACCTATTGAGATGATCATATGATTCTTATCTTTGAATCTATTGATGTGAAGAATTACATTTATTGATTTCTGTATGTTGAACCAACCTTGCATCCCTAGGATGAATCCAACTTGATAATGGTGCACAATCTTTTTGATATGTTTTTGTATTTGATTTGCCAGAATTATATTGAGAATTTTGGCATCTATGTTCATTGCAGATATTGGTCTGAAATTTTCTTTCTTTTATGTGTGTCTGCCTGATTTTGGAATCAAGGTGATACTGGCCTCACATAGAATGAGTTTGGAAGTGCTGCCTCTTTTTCTATTTCCTGAAATAAATTGAAGATTATTGGTATTAGATCTTCTTTAAGGGTCTTGTAGAACTCGGAATTGTATCCCTCTGGTCCTGGGCTTTTCTTGGTTGGTAAGCTTCTGATGGCATCTTCTATTTCATAACTTGATCTTGGTCTGTTTAAATTTTGTATATCTTCCTGATTCAATCTGGGAAAATTGTATGACTTAAGAAATTTTTTGATGCCTTCAATGTCTTCTATTTTATTGGAGTATAAGTTTTCAAAATAATTTCTAATTATCCTTTGTTTTTCTGTAGTGTCTGTTGTGGATATTCCATTTTTCATCATGTATGCTGGAAATTTCAGTTTTCTCTCTCCTCTTCATTAGCATAGCTAAGTGTCTGTCAATTTTATTTTTTTTTAAAGAACCAACTTTTTGTTTTGTGAATTTTTTCAATTGTTTCTTTTATTTAAATTTCATGGATTTCATCTCTAATTTGAATTATTTCTTGTATTCTACTGCTTTTGCTGCTGATTTGTTCTTTTTCTAGGGTTTTTAGATGTAATATTAGATAATTTATTTGTTGACTTTTTCTTCTTATAAGGAATGAACTCCATGCAATTAACTTTCCTAGTACCACTTTCATAATGTCCAGAGATTTTAATATGTTGTGACTATGTTCTCATTTACGTCTAAGAATTTTTAAATTTTCTCCTTGATGTCTTGTGCAATTCAGTAGCATATTGTTTAGTCTCCAGGTATTGGAGAAATTTTTATTTTTTATTTTGTTGTTGATTTCCAATTTCATTCCATTATGATCTGATAAAATGCATGGTAGTATCTCTACTTTTTTGTATTTGCCAAGAGTTGCTTTGTGGCATACTATACGGTCCATTTTAGAGAAGGATCCATGTACTGCTGAGAAGAAAGTGTGTCCACTTGATGCAGGTTGAAATAGTCTATATATTTCAGTTAAGTCTAAGTTATTGATTGTATTATTGAGTTCTATAGCTTCTTTATTCAACTTTTGTTTGGAAGATCTATCCAGTGGTGAGAGAGGTATGGTAAAGTCACACAAGTTTATTGTGTTGTAGGCAATTTGACTCTTAAACTTGAGAATTATTTGTTTGATGAACATAGCTGCACCATTGTTTGGGGCATACATATTTATGATTGTTATGTCTTGTTGGTGTATGTTCCCTTGAGCAGTATGTCATATCCATCTTTATCACTTTTAATTAACTTTGGCTTGAAGTCTACTTTATTTGATAAAAAAGATGGAAATCAGTGTTTGCTTCCACAGTCCATGTGAATGGTAAGATTTTTATTCCCAACCTTTCACCCTCAGTCTGTATATTTTTTCCTACCAGATGAGTCTCCTGTAGGCAGCATATTGTTGAGTCTTTTTTTTTTATTCCAGTCTGCTAGGCTATGTCTTTTGATTGGTGAGTTTAAGCCATTAACACTCAAGGTTATTATATAGACATGGTTTGTATTCCCAGCCATATTTATTTATTTTTGTTGTTTACCTTGACTTGATTTTCTTCTTTGATTAATTTTGCCTTTAGGGTACTACCTCCCTCTGGTGATTTTCATTGTTGTTTTTCATTTCCTCTTCATGAATTTTTTGCTAAAAAATGTTTTATAGTGCCAATTTTCTAGCTATAAATTCTTTTAACTTTTGTTTATTGTGGAAGGTTTTTATTTCATCCTCAAATATAAAGCTTAATTTTTCTGGATTTAAGATTCTTGGTTCACATACTTTTATTTTAGAGCTTGATATATGTTGTTCCAGGATCTTCTAGCTTTCAGGTTCTGTGTTGAAAATCTCCCATTATCCTAACTGGTTTTCCTGTATATGTAATCTGATTCCTTTTTCTCATGGCTTTAAAAATTCTCTCCTTATTCTGTATGTTGGGCGTTTTTATTATAATGTGCCTTGGTGTGGATCTGTTGTGATTTTGTACATCCTGTATGCTTCTTGGATTTCCAATTCATCCTTTATGTTTGGAAAGTTCTCTGATATTATTTCATTGAATAGATTGTTCATTCCTTTGGTTTGGAACTCTACGCCTTCCTCTATCCCAAAAACTCTTAAATTTGATTTTTTATGTTATCCCATATTTCTTGAATATTCTGTTCATAGTTTCTTACCATTATCACAGTGTGGTCTATGTTCTTATCAAGATTATATATTTTATCTTCATTGTCTGATGTCTGTCATCCAACTGGTCTACTCTGTTGGTGATGCTTTCACTTGAGATTTTAATTTGGTTTATTGTTTCTTTCATTTCAAGGATTTCTGTTTTTTTTTTTTTTTTCTTTTTCTTTTAAGAACCTCTATCTCCCTGCTGAGATCATCTTTTGCTTCCTGGATTTGTTTATGTAGCTCCTTGTCGAAGTGGTCTTTCACTGCTTATATTTTTTCTCTTATATCTTCCTTGAGTTCACAGAACATCTTAGCCATGTACATCCTGAACTCTTTATGTGTCATTTTTTCTACTGTGGCTGCCAATGATTCTATTGATGTGGTGTCTTGATTTGTTTGGGGATACTTTCTTCCCTTGTCTTTTCATGTTGTCCTTATGTCTTCCTTTCCAGCTCTGTGGGTTTGGGGTGTTATTGTTTTTACCCTATAGGTTTGTAGTGCTCTTGTAGGGTTCCAAGATCCCTCCTTTGTGGGGAAGGACAATGTTAACAGATCCCAATATCAACAATGTATCACCTATGAACAATTTGTTGTTAGTAAGATGTTTACAGTTTAGTCTCAATGTACAAAGGTGTTGGATTCAATTATTATCAAAAATATAATCAGTAGTTTTGTAAAATGTTTTAGTTTCTGATGGTGGAAATGAACTGGGGATGGGGCATAGAACAATATGCTGAGGAGGAAGGATGTGAGGATATAGACTTAGCATATCTTAGGAAATGTGGAAGAGAAATCTAATGAAGAGGGTTAGCAAGAGAATAGACAGGAAGTAATTTAGGGTAGAGAAGTACGTGGGAAGATAGTAGAGTACATAAAATAAACACACATATGTGTTAAGAAAAATACAGGATGTTAAAATAGTAAAATTTAGAGGGGGAAAGAAAAATGAAAGAAGAAAAAGGAAAAACAGGGCATATACAACACCTCTATATTATATTATTCAGATGACTCAGTCCTCAAAATTCTATTTCATGCAAAGTTCTTCATCTCACATATGTTGGGGACCTGAGGGCTAGAGGATAGATGGATAGAATAGAAAGATAAAAAGGGGGGCATATACAACACCTCTGTATAATATTATTCAGATGGCTCAGTCCTAAAAATCTTATTTTATGCAAAGTTCTTGGTTTCAAATATGTTGGGGATGTGAGGATTGGAGGATAGAGGAGTAGAAGAGAAAGAGAAAAAAAATCTTGAAAGAAGAAACCAGGGTTGTTGCTAGTTGTAGAGATCTGTATTTTTCTGTTTCTCTTCACTCCAATAGTTGGGGTTGTCAATTTTAAGCTGTTGTCTCTGTCTTCAGGATGTTGTAGGTAACCAGGGTGGGAAGACTGGTCCTTGTGTAAAGCGTCCGGAAGTGGGGAGTGCCAATTGCCACTCCATGCAGAGAGATTGCACTTCACAGGTCTCTTTTTGGGACCACTCATCTGACTTGAGTGCCCAGTATTATCTCCCTCTTTTTCTTGGAGATTTCCCAGTTCCTGATCTCTCTGTTAGGCTCCAAACTTAATTTCCTTATCCCTCTCACTTAGCAGTTCCCAACTGTAGGACCTCTCACACCAAGGCTCACACCAGGTGGGTGGTGCCCTGGTCACTCTGTACATCTGCCCAACTAAGAGCTATTTTTGTGTTGGTTGGTCACTGTGCTGAGTTATTGCCACTGGGAAGGGGGAGTTGGATACCTTGTACCTGGCCAGATGGAGATTCTATCTGAGAGCTTCCCCTACCAAATATGGTGAGAAAGTTTATCGAAGATGGAGACAGTCTGTTTCCAGAACCAGGGTATCTGGTGAGGTGGGGGGAGCCAGGTGATGGCATTGTGCTGTGGGTAGGTAGTAGTCATGTGACCTACATGGGAGCAGAGTGCAGTCTGGAGTTCTGCAGAGGTGCAGATCAGTGATTCTGCTAAGGCAATTGCGAGCTGTGCATGGGATAGAACTGCAGGCTTTGGGTTTAGGGAGCTAGGAGTCCAGAGTCCTACTTGAACACTGAGGTTCTGAGCCCTGCACAGGGGTCACAGGGTTGGTGATTTCTGCAGAAATCAGCTCTATAAGGGTCCTATTACACTCTATGAGATGCAGTATTCCAACTAGGTGAGGTCTGGGTCACAGAGCAAAACAGAATGCTGCCTACCTCTGGACCACCATCTTGGAATCCACATTTTTTTAATCCATTCATCTGTTGAAGGGAACCAAGTGTGGTTCCATAGCTTGGCTATTTTGAATTGTGCTGCTATAAACATTGATGTGAACTGCATCTCTGTTTATGTTCATATTAAAACTTTTGCACATTTACCAAGGAATAAGATAATTGGGTCATATGGTGGTTCCATTCCTTTCCAGAGAGGTCGCACCAATTTGCAGTCCCACTAGCAATGTATGAGTAAACCCTTTTCCCCACACCCTTGACTTACTTGTGTTCTTGATAATTGCCATTATGACTGGAGTGAGATGAAATCTCAGTATATTTTTAATTTGCATTTCTCTAATTGCTAGAGATGTTGAACATTTTTTCATAAATTTGTTTAACATTTGTATTAGTATTATTGAGAAGTGTCTGGTTTCTTTGCCCATTTATTGATTGAGTTATTTGTATACAGCTCCCTTTCTCTATTTCATGGAATAATTTAAAGACAATTGTATGATTTTTCTTTAAAGGTCTGGTATTTCTCAATAAATCCTGGATATTAATATCCTGTCTAAGAAGCAGGTGGCAAAGATTTTCTACCGTTCTGTTGGCTCTCTCTTCATACTCTTGAACATTTCCTTTTGTGTGAAGAAGCTTTTTAGTTTGATGCCATCTCATTTATTAATTATTGATTTTACTTCTTGTATTCTAGGAGTCTTATTAAGGAAGTCAGTTCCTGAGCCAACATGTTGGACCTAATTTTTCTTCTAGCAGTTTCATGGGTTTGGCCTAATTCTGAGGTGTTTGATCCAATCTGAGTTTTGTGCAGGGTAAGGGAGAGAGATTAAATTGCATTCTACTACATATGGATTTCCAGTCTCTCCAGAACCATTAGTTAAAAAAGCTATCTTTTCTTCAACATATGTTTTTGGCACCTTTGTCTAGTATCAGATATCTCTATTTATGTGGGTTTGTCTCTGTGTCTTTTAATGTATTATATTGATCTTCATGCCTGTTTTGATGGCAGTACTATGCTATTTTTGTTACTATAGCTCTGAAGTTTTATTAAACATCTGGTATTGTGATGCATCCTGTTTTGTTTTTCCCACTAAGGATTGCTTTGGCTATTCTGGGTTTCTAATTTTTCCAAATGAATTTTATAACAGCTTTTTATAGTCTGTAAAGAACATAATTGGGATTTCAATGGAAATCACACTGAATCTACATAGTGCGAATCTATATAGTGCTTTTGTTAGAATGGCCATTTTGAATATTACTTGTGCCTTTCTAAGAACATGAGAGGTCTTTCCATAATCTAAGGCCTTCAGCAATTTTTTTCTTTACTGTTCTATAGTTTTTATATAGGTTTTATATAGTTCTATAGTTTTATATAAGTCCTTCAATTCTTGTTAGATTGATCACAAGCTTTTTTTTTTTTTTTTTTTGAGGCTATTGTGAATGGGATAGTTTCCCTAATTTCTTTTTCAGTATATCCATCATTTAAGTGTAGGAAAGCAGTTGACTTATAAGTGTTGGTCTTGTATCATGCTTATTTTGCTGAATTGATTTTGAGCTCTAGACATCATATGGTTGAGTTGTTTAGTTATTTGGGTTTTTACATATAAGATCACAGCATCAGCAAACAGAGATAATTTTACTTTTTATCCATTTAATTTCCTTCTCTTGACTGCTCTGTCTAGAGTTTCCAGGAGTATGTTGAATAGGAGTGGTGAAAATGGGCATCCATTAATTGTTCCCATTTTTAGAGGAAATGCTTTCAGTTTTTTTTTTTTCCATTCAGAATAATGTTGGCCTTGGATTTGTCATATATAGCCTTTAAAACATTGAGGTAAATTCCTCCTACCCCTAGTTTTTCTAGTATTATTATTTTTTTAACATGAATGAATGCTGGACTCTGTCAAATGTTTTTTTTTCTTTGTCTATTGAGATAATCATGTGATTCTTGTCATTTAGTGTATTTATATAGTGAGTTACATTTATTGATTTATGTATATTGAACCAAACTTGCATCACTGGGATAAAACTCCCTTCCTTGATCATGACACACCATATATTTTAATGTGTTTTGCATTCTGCTTTCCAATAATTTATTAAAAATTTTTGCATCTATGTTCATCAAGATTATTGGTCTGAATTTTTTTTTTTTTCTTGAGATGTGTGTGCCTGGTTTTGTTAGGAGAATGATACAGCATTGTAGAATGATTTTGGCAGTGTTCCCTCTTTTACATTTCATGAAATAACTTGAGGAAGGTTGATATTAGTTCTTCTTTAAAAGTCTCGACAACTTGGCTGAGAATCCCTCTGGTACTGGGCATTCCTTTGTTGGACTTTTGATAGTTGCTTCAATGTAATCATTTTAAACTTATCTTTTTAAGTTTTCCATATCCTCATGGCTCAATATCTGTAGGTCATATGTCTCTAGGAAATTGTCAATATTTTCAAGATTTTTTAGCTTATTGGAATATGAATTTTCAAAAATAATTTCTGACAATACTTTGCATTTCAGTAGTATCTGTGGTATTTTCTTTTTCATGTCATATTTTGATAATTTGAGTTTTTCCATGTTTCTTTTGGTTAGATTGGCCAAAGATTTATCAATTTTGTTTATTCTTAAAAAGAAAACCAATTCTTGGTTTCATTGGTCTTTTTATTTTTTAATATCAATTTCATTGATTTTGGCTTTGATTTAATTTTTTTCCTGCCTTCTACTGATTTTAATGCAGGTTTGTTCTTCTTTTTCTATGGCCTTAAAATGTAATGTTAGATTATTTGTTTGATATTGTTCTGTTCTTTTAATGAAAGAGCTGAATGCTATGCAGTATCCTCTTAGAATTGCATGCATACTGTCCCAGAGATTTTGGCATGTTGTATTATTATTTTCATTTACTTCTGAGACATTTGTGTATCTCCCCTGATTTCTTCTACTATCTATTACTCATTAAAAAGAGTATTATCTAATCTCCAGGTGTTAGACTTTTTTTTCTAATTTTTATCTTATTATTGATTTCTAATTTCATTTCATTGTGATTTGATAGAATGCAATGTGATATATCTGTTTGTTTTGTATTTGCTAAGATTTGCTTTGTGACCTGAAATATGCTCTATTTTAGAAAATGTTCTGTGTTCTGCTGAAGAGAAAGTGGATTCATTAGTTGTATGAAATATTCTATAGATGCCTATTAGGTCCATATTATTAATTGCATTTTTTTAGTTCTGTAGACTCTTTATTTCTTTTTTGTTTGGATCATCAATCCAGTAGTGAGGGAGCTGTTTTAAAGTCACCCAGCATTATTGTATATTTGATTCTTAATATTGAGAAGGGTTTATATGATGTACATAGATTCTATGTTGTTTGGGCATAAATACTTTATTCATTGTATCTTCTTGATGTATGATTCCTTAAGCAATATGAAGTGATCTTATTTGTCTCTATGTATTAATCTTGGCTCAAATTTCACTTTATATGGTGTGAAAATGGCTGCCCAACCTTGTTTACAAATCCCATGTGAATGGTATGTTTTTCCCATCCTCTCACTTTCAGTCTTGGATATTTTTGCCTATTAGGTAAGTGTCTTGCAGAAAGCATATTTTTCTGTCTTATTTTTAAATCTGATCTGCCAACCTTTGTCTTTTGATTGAATAGTTTAGACTATTTACATTCATTATTTTTGAGAGCTAATTTTTATTTCCTGCCAATTTGATTTATGGCTAATATTAAATTGAACTTGATTCTTCTATAATTTATTATTCTTTTAGTGTAATTACTCCTTCTGCTGATTTTCATTTTTGTTTTTATTTTAAATATTTATTTATTTATTTATTTATTTATTTTTGTGGTGCTGAGGCTTGAACCCAGGACCTCGCAAGTGGTAGGGGAGTGCTCTACCACTGAGCCACACCCCCAGCCACTTACATTTTTTTCATGAAATATTTTATTGAATTTATTTTGTATTATAGTCTTTTTAATTATGAATTTTTTAGTCTCTGTTTATCATGGAGGTTTTTGATCATATTGAATCTCAAAGTTAATTTTTCTGTGTATAGATAGTATTCTTGGTTGGCATCCATTTTCTTTCAGAGCTTGATATATATTTATTTCAAGACCTCCTGGCTTTTAAGGTCTGGTCTGAGAAATCAGTTGGTATCTGCAATGGTTTACCTCTACATGTCACCAATCTATTTTTCTTTTGCAGCATTTAAAATTCTGTCTTATTTTGTATGTTAGGCATTTTCATTATAATGTGCCTTTTTGATTTTGTATATTTGGAGTCCTATATATCTTTTATATTTGAATTTCCATCTCATTTTTAGGGTTTGAAAACTTTTCTGGTATTATTTGATTGAAAAGATTGTGCATTCCCTTAACTTTCATTTTAGAGCCTTCATCTATCCCAATGAATCTTAAATTTGGCCTTTTAATGTTATCCCAGATTTCTTAAATACTGTTTTCATAGTCTCTTAACATCATTAATTATGGTCGCCTTTATTTTTAAGATTATATACTTTGTTTTTGAGGCTTGAAAATCTATATTTAAAGTTCTCTAAACTAATGATGATGCTTTCCATTGAATTTTTAATTTGGTTTATTGATTGGTTCATTTGAAGTGTTCCTGTTTGGTTCTTTTTCAGAATCTCTATTTCCTTATTGAAGTATTCTTTCACTTCCTGAATTTTCTCTCTTGTTTCACTCCTTAGATCTTCTTTCAGCTCAAAGTACATTTTCACTGTGAACTCTCTAAATTTCTTCTCTGTCATTTCCTCCACTTTGGTGTCACTTAAGTCTGTTGTTAAAGCATTTTGGATTGTTTGGAATCCTTTTTTTCTCTTGCTGTTTCATATTGTTTGTCTTCCTACAACTTATTGGTATGATTCTCAATTCTTCTTTTTTTTTTAAAAAAAAAGGCTAATTTGTGAGCTTTCTTCCTTTTAATAATAATAGTAATACTAGATAATAGTGTTTAAAGTCAGTGTGTGCTCTCTGCTGATGCCAATATCAGCACTACTTTAAGAGAAGCCACTAAGCCCTATTTACTATAATCAGTTCAGAGCCAAGCCTTGTTCTGTTCAACCATATAAGAAACAAAAACTTTTTGCAATTGTTCTCCTCAGTTCTTTAAATCAAGGTATAACCTATAGTAATGTTCTGGAATAAGTACAAACTTAGTTGTTAAATTTAGTAAAGTTACTATAACATTGTTGATTTAAGGGGTTGACTGGTCAGCTAAGGACTCCACAAGATGGCTGTGGATTCCCAGCTCAGAAATTTTTTCAGAGTTTGATTTTAAGCTGTTTGCTGTGTTTTAGGGACTCTTTTGTTACCATCACACTTTATATTTTTGAGATTTTCTACTCCAGTCCCCTCTCTTTCTCTCTCTGTTGCTTCTCCCCCTTCCTATACCCAGGTTCAAGTTCAGGGTTAAGGGACTCTGAATTTATTTTCTACTCTAATAATCTCTCTTGGAGTCTCTTCAGGTTCCAGACTTTGTAATATTGAGTCTTACACCATTTATTTTGTTACCTTCCTCTAAATTCTGCTTTACTTTAGCTGCCTCCCTTTTGTGTTATTAGGAGATTGAGACTTGTTGCCTAGCTTACTTCTACCATCTTCTCTCCAATGTAAGTTAATTTTTCTTTGAAGATTATTAACACCACCAAACTGGAAATCTCAGAGAACATGTACTTTTTAAAATTATGAGTAATAGCCACTAACAAGGGTCTGGCTTTTGAAGGATAAGGGGATGTAAATGCATTGCTTTTATATCCTAGGAAGGTGAAAACATTTTACATACAAGCAAGTGTAAGGTACTATTACCTATGTAGTAGAATATTCTGGCTACCATGTATAACATTCATCCCCATACTGCCATGTCAATTTGTCAGAGTTTTGATCATGTTATCATTATAGAATCATTCCATTTTATTAAAGCATCACATGTTCTATATCACCCTATTAGAAATATAGTCATCTTGAAGGAACTTCAGAGATTGACCATTAACTTGCTAGTCTGTATTATGTTTTAAAATAATGTAACAAGGTCTAAGGTCTATATCTCTGTTTTTCTATATGATAGCCACGAGGGACATATGGTTATTTAAACTTCACTTAATTTATTTATTATTAAAGAAAATTAAAAATCTATTCCCTTAACAATGCTGGCTCCATTTCAAATACTTAATTGGCAGTGTGATCAGTGATCACCATATTGGATGGCACAGATTTAGAAAGATTTCATTATTGGAAGACTGTTCTGTTGTATAGTACTTGCTGAATGGTAATGTTTGGTATTATTTGATTGAAAAGATACAGCAAAGTAATGTTGTATGGCCTAAATAATTTGTAAAGGATCAGAACCTAGGGATGTACCCTGGGAACAACAAGTTTATGTGGACTTCTGCTGTAGAGAATACTGGGTTCAACGTTTAGGGTAAGGTGGTGTAATGCACAGATTATAATTAAAGTCTGCTCTCTTTTCATGGCCATGTCATTAGCCTAGGCCTACTATTCAAAAAATCACTCTGATATTTAATATGAGTGTGCATCTTATATGTTCAATTCATCGTTAAGCCATAACACAGTTTTAACTTAAAATATAATAATTAGTATAATGACTGCATCAATTAATAAAGGTTTCTTAGAGACCAATCTTAAAAAAGTAATTTAATTCATGTTAGAGTATACTTGGTCTTATAAAATAATTATGAAGTATTAACTTATACTTTCCTTTGAGTTATACTAATAAGTTATTGCTAGTTGAAATTAGTTCACATGAGGTACACTGAAGTCACATTTGGTACAGTATTAACTTGAAACTAGGTGATATCAAAGAGCATAGTGCATATTTTTTTACATGTCAAAATACAAATTTATTTTTTATTTTTTAATTGATTTTATTTTTTTAAATACATAACAGCAGAATGCACTACAATTCTTATTACACATATAGAACATAATTTTTCATATTTTTGTATATAAAGTATGTTCACGCCAATTCATGTCTTTATACATGTACTTTTTTGGCATTACAATTCTTATTAAACATATATACCACAATTTTTCTCTCTGTTTGTATATAAAGTTTGTTGACACCCAATTCTTGTCTTTATACATGTACTTTGGATAATAGCATTTTTTTTCACATGGTTAATTTTGCTAGACACTGAATTTTATTTTATGGAAATACATATGTAATTAACACTCACATCATCTATCTATATGCATGACAATTAGCCTTTATTTATAATATAAATATAGTACATGATATGATAACTCTTCTACCTATAGTTGAAATTTCTTTTTCCTTTGAGGCCTATAGCATTCAGCTATATTACCAATTATAATCTTCTATCCTTCCATGCTGACTACAAACTTATCTTTTAGCCATTTTGAAGATATTTGATACCTAAAACATAGTATTTTTCTACATGCTAAGTCATCATTTATAACTTCAAATTATCATGTGGATGAATCATCTACCATATTAATTTCATAGTATCTTCATCTCAGCTGCAACTACTATCATGTTTTTTTTTTTATCTGTGTATATAACTACTTCAGATTTGAAATTGTAAAGCAATAATCCAAACTTCTAATTCTAGGAAGTTCACTTACTTTTTTACTTCACCAGGGAATTTAATTTCTCTCCACATATCAGCTTCTTTTAGTTGTCATTCCTTTGTTATCCACACTATATCACATTTCCCATTAATGTTTCTCTTGCCATGTTCCATTGTCCTTCTAATGTCTTTACAAATCATTTCCTGCAATATTCAAATAGTTCATTTTTCTGCCCTCTCTGCAGCTACCCCAGGTTTATGAGCACTGCTAGAGAACAAAACAACTGTGCACATAGGCATTACTATAAATTCATAGTGGCTCATCTTAACTATACTTCCAATACTGCCCAATGATAAGTTTTATACATTAATAGCCAAATTTCTATTTTTTCTACAGTTCAGATCATTAACCTTTTGTTTTTAGTCTTCTGTAAACTCACTTTGTTTCATTTCTCTAAGAATAGTCTATCAGGCTGGGTGCACTGGTTCATGCCCATAATCTTAGCAATTTGGGAGGCTAAGGCAGGAGGACTATAATGCAAAGCCAGCCTCAGCAACTTAGCAAGATCCTAAGCACTTTAGTGAGACCCTGTCTCAAAATTTAAAAAGAAATAAAATCAAAAAGGCTGGGGATTGTATTCAGTGGTTAACACCCATGGGTTCAATCCATGACATCAGAAAACAAAAACAAAAACAAACAAATAACAAAACCAACAAGGGGCTGGTGTTGTGGCTCAAGTGTTAGAGTTCTCACCTAGCACACGTGAGGCACTGAGTTAGTTCCTCAGCACCACATAAAAGTAAAATAATGATATTGTATCCACCTAAAACTTAAAAAAAAAATCTTAACAACAACAACAACAACAAAATCGCCTATCAGCTGTGGACAATTTCTTGCTACCTGACACTGAAAATCTTATTGATATCTACTCTCATCTTAATTTCCACTCAAGTTTCAGTGAAAAAACAGATATTATCTTCAATGAATGGTGTTGGAAAAACTGGATATAAAAATGTAGAAGAGTATGTTAGCTCATTATCTCATACCACATTGGTATAAGGCAACATACAGAATGGGAGAGAATGATTGCAACTCATATATTTAATAAAAATTAATTTCCCAAATATGCAAATAATTCCTCAAGCTCATTAACAAAATGATAAAATAATAATAAGAATCTTTTTTTCAACTGCAAAGAGTTTACTTTCTATTATAGCAAAAGAATGAAGATATTAAAAAGGGGGAAAGGACTGCACTTTGTGAGCATTTAGACTTAAGTCTATTCTGCACCAAGATCTTTTTTAATTGTATAATTGGTTTAATTTTAATTTTATCAATGCAATATAATTGCACATAATAGCTGGATTTATTAAGATATATATATATATATATATATATATATATATATATATATATATANATATATATATATAAATTTGATCAATATCATACTCTTTTACTTTCCCTTTCTCTATCCTTTTCCAACTTGCCCTAATCTACTTTTTTCTACTCTACTCATCTCTCTTCTATTATTGATGATAATAATAATAATAATAATATAATTAAATAATGGGATAAGGACTTGAATAGTCACTAATCATTAGAGAAATACAGATTAAACAATGCTATCACTTCACATCTGTTAGGATAGCTATTATCAAATAATACTGCATTAAAAGGCAACAATGGAGCCAGGCTTGGTAGCACATGCATGTAATCCCAGTGGCTCAGGAGGCTGAGACAAGAAGATTGCGATTTTAGGGATTTAGCCACTCCAACTTTTAACATATATTTGTGTGGAAAGGACCTTAATTATTATATTTGATTGGGTTGTGTCCTATTCAATTTCATGGAACTGGCTAGAGTGCGATATCACTTAATCCTCATAGTAAACTGAAAAATTTAAAAATCCTTGGTCTCCAAAAGAAATATGACCTCCATTTGATAATATAATCCATGCAATTTTGAATATATCTGAATCATGTAATACTCTTGGAAGTTCTTTACCAGATGTTAGCTTATCCATATTGCAGAACTGCACTTTCTGGGCTTCTAATGTTTTGGTGTGACCCATGTGATGATTCTGAGCATAAGAAATATATGACACTTTCCAACCAAAGCATTTAATAGCTGGTACAAGATCCCCCAGAGATCTCTTTTTTCCCTTTGATATGATAATTGCCTATATTATGGTGGGTGCTCTGTCATCTGAGATTCTTCATGACTATGAGGAAGGGATCCTCTGATGATCTGTAATGAATATTGCAAATGAGTGAAAAGTAAACATTTGTTTTTTTCAAACAACTGAAGTTTTATGATTATCATTTTCCTCACTATAAGGTAGTCTATACTGACTGACACAAGTACACCTTTCAATCCTTACTTCTGTTGTCTCTGAAGTCAATGTCAGTTACAATAGAGGCCCAAAATATTGTAATTATTACCTCTGGTATGGGTATTGAACCCACGGGTCTTAACCACTGAGCAACTTCCCCAGCCATTTTTTTTTATTATTATTATTATTATTATTATTATTATTATTATTATTTAACTTTGAGGTAGGGTCTTGCTAAGTGGCTAGGGTTTTGCTAAATAGCTGAGGATAGGTTTGAACTTGCAATTCTCCTGCCTCAGCATCCTGAGCTGCTGGATTTATAGACATGCACCACCCCACTTGGCATGCCATTTCTGTAGTATCTCTGTCAAACTTAGTTAAATGGCTTACCTGGTTCTTTGATCCAGTCTTGCTTTGTTGTCATTAATTCATCTTGGATACACAAATTTTGAGGCTCTGGGAATCTCATTATTTATTAATATTTTTCAGTCTTTCTCCACTTTCTCTCCAGCATATGAAAGTAGCTTATATCATCATATGTTATTCTTTATTTCATATACATGTATTTATGGTATGGTGAATCAATAGCCATTCATTTTCATATTTCAAGTTTCAAAATGTATTGGTTCATATGTCCACAAAAAATTTACAAGGCACTCCCTTAACATGTATTTTAATTCTTTTATCCATATTATGTTTTACAATTTGACTATATCAGAAAGCCTGTGTCACTGAATAACTTACAAACTGTGAAATTAAAGTGCACTTTTTCTTTAACTGTCCACTTGCCTTTTTTTCCTTTCCTCAAAATTACATGTAACATCTGCCCTGTTCTCTGAATAAATCAGTAGGAAAACTGTTAAAACAAGACAAAACTTAAGTAGCGATGAAAGTGATGTCCTGTTTTCATTTAGAAAGACATGTTACTATGGAAACTATTTTTCTTTGTTTCTATTCATAACAAAAATCATTTCAACAATATAAGGTATTGCTCATGTTGCTATTGTGAGGAAACAGAAAATTTATGTTTCTGAAAATTGGATATTAAGGAGAGAATAATGTGTTAATTTATTCTTTTAACTAGTTAACAACCCCATTTGACATAGGTGTACTTATGTTAAGGTTGTTATTTGATAAGATAATATGAGAGAAAGGCACAATTTGAAGAGAATTAGGACTTCTATAGTGTAATGAAAGGATTCTAATTAAATGTGTTAGGAAAGAGCTTAAAGAAAGATAACTTGAAAATAAAGAAGAATTTTAAATAACTATGCAATGCTTATTTGTATGTGTATCTTGAATAGCGAGAACATGGATCAATTTATTCAAAATCAAATACCTGAAAAAATGAAAACAAATTACTCATCTAGATTTTTTGGAGGGGGTACCAGGGATTGATCTCAGGGGCACTCCACCACGGAGCCACATCCCAGCCCTATTTTGTATTTTATTTAGAGACAAGGTCTCACTGAGTTGCTTAGTGCCTCACTTTTGCTGAGACTAGCTTTGAACTTGAGATCCTCCTGTGTCAGCCTCCCAAGCCATGGGGATTATAGGCATGCACCACTGAGCCTGGCTTAGATTTTAATGTCTTGCAGAAAACTTGTTTATCTTAGGTTGCAAAATATTTTCAATGTTTCTGTCCAGGGTACAGGCTTTGTTTCTTCTGGTAGAAGAAATTAATATTATGCCCAATAGCTTTCTTCTTTTGAAGCCACTATTTTTGCTCTAATTACAAACTCTGTTTAGCTATACTTTTTCTAGAAAAGATACATTTCTAGATATAAATTATTGGTTGAAGAGGATCTCTATAGTGCATTCTGTACATAGGATAACAAAGTTCCCTTTATAGAGCCTTAAGTCTCATTCAATGATGTGTTCCTCTAAGGACCAAATGTTTTTGAAGGTAATGAAAACTGTTCTCTAATTGCACAGGAAGTAAGCATTTTGAAAATGTGTGAAGCTACATGTAAATTACAAGAGTATAAAAGATAAAGTATAATAAAATGAATGGCCCAGTTTTCTAAAAATAAAAATATATCAAAATATGATATATCAGCTTCAGTCAATGGCCCTCATGCAGAATAGAGTATATATACCACAACTGACAACATTTGTTAGACACTCTCTAAGCCAGAGAGAAAAAATTTGTTCCTTTACCTATTATTTTAATTTATCTTAAATTTTAATTAATAAGTAAAATTGTGTTTATTTATGATGTACAACATGATTGTGTGTGTGGTACACACACATATTCATACATACACACACATACATATATACATTTGTAGAATCATCAAATCAAGCTACTTAACACAAATTTTATCCTTTTTTCTGGTAAGAACACTTAAAATAGACTTCTTACTGATTTTTAAATATAAATATATATTAATTATAGTCACCATGATGTACAATAGATCCCTTGACTTATTCTTTTTAACTGAAATTTTATATCCTTTGACTACTATCTCCTCAATCCTCTCTACCCCAAACTCTGGCAACTACCATTCTACTCCTTATTGCCGAGTTCAACATTTTTATTCTTCATATATAAGTGAGATCAATGTTATTTCTGTTTCTATGCTTTTAACTTAATATAATGTCCTCCAGTTCCATTCATGTTGTCATAAATGACAGGATTTTCTTTTTTTTAAGGTTGAACAGTATTGTTGTACACACACACACACACACACATACACACACACACATCTCTTTGATGTGTTAATACCATAGCCTTTGGATATATACCCAGTAGTGAAATTGTTATATCATATGTTAGCTCCATTTTTTATTTTTTTGAGGAGTATCCACACTATTTTCCATTATAAGCATTCTAAATTACATTCATATTTTCTATATCTTCACCAATACTTGTTATATTTTATCTTTGTATTATCCATCTTAACAAGCATTAGATGATATCTCATTGTGGTTCTGCTTTGCATTTCCCTAAAGATTAGTGTTTTTGACCTTTCCCAATATTTTATTGGCCACTGCTATTTTTTTTAGATAAATATCTATTCATGTACTTCACCCAGTTTGAAATAATATTTTGTTTTCTTGCTATTGAGTTGTTTGAGTTCCTTGTATATTTTAGATATTAACTAATCAAATTTATGATTTTCAAATATATTCTTTCATTTTGTATGTTGTCCATATAACGTTTACAGCTTTAGGACTTAATTTTAAGTCCTGAATACCTACTGAGTTGAGTTTTATATGTGGTATGTCAAAATGGTCTATTTCTCATTTTCTGCATGTGGATATATAATTTTTCCAGCACCATTTATTGGAGAGGTTATCCTTCCAATCCATGAATACATGATATATTTCCATTTATTTGTGCCTTCTTCAGTCTCAGTATTTTATGGTTTTCGTACATTAGATCTTTAACAATCTTGGACAAATTATTCTGATTTATATCACTTTATTAAATTATCAATTAATTAAAGTATCATTCTGACTTTGGTTCTTTTCCATGTTTTCCTTTAGCTCTTGGTCTATTGTTTTCTTTAACTCTTCAGGATATGTAGGCTAATTCATTTAAATGTTTTTATTCAAATGGTGGTTTGTGTCAATTTTTCCTGATTAATTGTCCATACTGTGATGGTTTGGATATGAGCTGTCCCCCAAATGTGACAAAGTTTAGAAAGTTTAGTGGTGAAATGATTGTGTAATGATAGCCTTAATTTATTCAGTGAATTAATCTACTGATATGGATTAACTACATGGTAACTGTAGGCAGGTAGGATATGGCTAGAGGGAGTAGGTTACTGGGGGTGTGGCTTTGGGATTTATATTTTGTCCCTGGTGAGCTGAGCTCTTTCTCTCTGCTTCCTGGTTACCAAGTCTAGAAATATTTTCCTCCACTATGTCCTTCTGCCATGATGTTATGCCATACCTTAGGCCCAGAGAAATGGAATTGGTTGTCTATTGACTAAGACCTCTAAAACTATGAACCCCAAAAGCTTAAAATTGTTTGCTCAAATTGTTCTTATCAACTCTTTTCATCATAGTGTTGAAAAAGCTGATTAAAACACATATATTCCTCTTTTTTGCATGCCTCATAAAGTTTTTGAATGTTGTATGTATTTAAATTTCTTAACTCTGGATAATAGATTCTTCTTCCACTTCAAAGTTTACTGTTGTTTCTTGTCTTGGGCCATAGTTGTCAATATTCTTGTCAATTAGACTATTCTCATTTACTTTTTTAAAGACTTTTTTTGTTATTGCTATTACTGAAGTCTCCATTCCATGAGCTTGGTGGTAAAAGCAGGATCTCAGAAAGATTTCCTTAAATGTGTGATGCAAAAAATAATTTTTAAAAATAATAAAACAAACAAATAATAATAAATCAAACAAATTATATCATACTTTGCAGATGGACTTTGAAATAGGGCACAACTTCCATGCTTTGCCAGCATTATCCCAAGTTTCCCAACCTCCATTTTCTTCCTTAGGCCAGAAGACAACGTGATTCAATATCATACACTAAGGTATTACATAATATTTGATTACACTGACTTTAATGTGTCATAATTTGAATGATATACTTGTCTTAAATCTAATATGACAATACATCACACACTCAGGCTACATGTCAGGAATTAGTACAACATCTACATATATGAAATTTCACTATAAAAAATGGTTAGTTCCTGCATGTGTTTTTTGTTGTTTCTAGAAGAAATTTCCATGAACATAACAAGATAAATACCACATGCTATCTTACAGTTTCATAGATCAAAATACAATGTGGTCTCCTTTGGCTGAAATCAAAATTATGGCACAGCTACATTCTTTTCTGGATGCTCTAAGGAAAAATCAATTTCCTTGTATTTTCTAGCATTTAGAGTTCTCTGATATTATTTGATTTATGGTACTGTCACTTCATTATCATAGTCAGCAACATTGAATCTCTCTTTGAAACATCTTCTCTAATTGCATTCATTTTGGTCTCAGCTATGAAAGTATTTTTCCTCTTATGCACAGTACTCATACGATTAGACCTATGTCTGCTGGCTAATCCAGGATAATCTCCCCATACAAGGCACATATATGAAACATATCTGCAAAAGGCCTTTGCCATGTAAGTGAACATATTCAAAGCTCCTAGGAATTGGAAAATAGGCATGCTTCAGGAGAGGGTGCCTTATCCTGATTGCCATAATATTTTCATTTTTATTTTCCCTCCTTATCCCCACTTACAATTCTCTGTAATGTATACCAAGAAGCCCCTTTACTTAGAAGAAATTTTGAGTTTTTATGGTCTGGTTACAATGGTTATCATGTACCCTCTAAATCTTTTAAGTAGAGATACTAACAATAACCTACCACTCTTAAGAGGTAAACAGATTATGAGAACAGGACTCTGCCTTAGTCCATTTAGGCTGATATAACAAAATAGTTCAAACTGGTTAGTCCTTAAACAATTTGTTTCTCACAATTCTGAAGGCTGGAAGTTTAAAACCAAAGTACTCAGATTCAGTCTCTTGTGAAGGTTCACTTTTTCATAGATAACCCTTTTTATCCTATGGCCTTACATGGCAAAAGGGGCAAGACAACTTTCTTGCCCTCTTTTATATGGGCATCAATCCCATTCATGAGGGTAAAGTTCTCATGATTTGATAACTTCCTAAATCTCACACCTTTTAAGACCAATATATTAGTGATTAGATTTCAACATATGAATCTGAGTGAGATGCAGATCATTGCAAGCTACAATATGATTGGTGTCCTTAGAAGAAGAGCCACAAAAGAGGTTGCTTCTTCTATCTGTTCTCTTCACAATGTGACCATACAGAAAGATGGGCAACTCACCAGACACTTAGTTTTCTAGCCCCTTGGCCTTGGACTTCTAACCTCCAGAAATATGAGAAATAAATGTTTCTGTTTTACCCTGAAATTAGTGGTAGTTTATTATGGAACCCTAAACTAAGATAGGTATTTTACTTTTCTTTTCACATTTCATAAAATTATATATTCAGACCCACCCCCAAAATTATACATTTCAAGAAGTTTATGTTTATAGTTTCATTCAAATTTTATTTAATGAGTTTAATTAGAAAATTTAAGTAGATTCAGTAATGCAATGATAAATTGTATTTTTGAGAAATTCACAATATGCTTTCAGTTTGCAGAAGATAAAAACCTCATAATATGAAAAGAATTTGCCACCAAGGGAATTAATATGTGGCATAATGAAAATGAAATAATCTGGCTTTGGAGTCAGGAACCTCATTTTAGAAAAAATATACATTGGGATTCTGACTGTATTATTTTATTTTTGGGAAAGTTTTTTCTCAATAATTTACTTTTAAGAAACCCTGGCATAACATTATTATAAACCAAAAGAGTGTTGCCCAGTAATTGATATTTTAATGGCCAGTTTTGCATTTTTTTTCTAATCCTTCCTGTCTTTGTAGTTGTATACCTCAATAGAAGTTTACTAAATTTTAGGACTATGTATTTTGTACTAGTTATATTTTTCTAATACACATTAAAATGAAATAAAATTGTCATTATAATAGTGTTTGCATATGTGCTACCTAAATTACTATCTCTATATTACTGCCAGTGGTGAACCTCTCTGTCTCCATCTTGGTTTAGTTTGCAATACTATGCCACCCCCTGAGAAATATCAAATGAAGTATTCTAGGGAGAGAGAGACAAAGGATACTAGATTTATATATACCCTTCAATCTGAAAAGTTTTTTTTTTCTTGGATAAATGAGACCATTGATTTTAAAGCTTTGATTTAAGGCTGTAGAGCTTGTTCATCAAATCAAATTTTCCACAAAGAGCAATATGCAAAAGTAATAATGCCTGAGTTATTTGAGCTAAAACTGGCTATATATTGAGTATCTACAATGGACCAGGTACCATGCTAAGAACTTTTCAAATGACATTTAGTTTAATCTTACAAAGTTACAATAAGGTAAGCATCAGTATTTCAAGAAACTGAAGGCTGAATGAATATTCTTATTTATCTCAATGCCACTCATTTGCTTTTGGGGTATACTATAATGTGTTTTATCAAACTGATATCAATACTCATGAGAGTACAGAAGGTTAAGACCTGAATATTTTAGGATTGAGAAAGTTTGGAACTGATAATGGAAATCAGCCTGGGCAACCACTTGTAATCAGCTGGTTATGGTTTGGATCTGAAATATCCCCTGAAGCTCATATGTTGCAGGTTTGGTCCCTAGCTAGTGCCATTGTAGGTAGGTAGTGGAAATTTTAGCTGTGGAATTTGGTTGGAGGAGGAAGTACATTGAGAGGGCATGCTCTTGAAGAATGTTAGGACACCAACCCCTTCCTCTCACTCTTGCTTTGCTTCCCAAACCATGCAGTGAGCAGCTGTGTTTCAAAATGCACTCCCTTCCATGATGTTCTGCCTTGCCATAGGCCTAAGGCATTGGGCCAGCAATCATGGACTGAAATTTCTGAAATCCTTTTGAGTTGAGTTGTCACAATGATGGAAAGCTGAATAACCTGGCTGGCAATACTATTGCTTATGAAACTGAATAGGTCTTAGTTCATAAATAGACCTCTACTACAAATTGCAACTTCTTTGATTCATGAATGTCTAAAGAAGACCAACAGTGCCTGTCCTTATCTACCCATGTAACAGCTCAGAAAGAGAATTGAACTGATCATTTGTCAGTGTTAATTTTCTGCCCTGTCACTTTTTGCCTCTTGAGATTTCAGAATAATGTCACAATTTGAATAGTTTGAGAAAAACCATCTACAGCTTGACCTTCATTTCCCATCAGTATGGTACAAAGTGGTATTGAGAAATAAAAGCTACAAAATAGATTAATTTAAAAGGACACTTCTTGCTATAGAAAATTTGAAATATTATTACATATGCAAAATGATGTAAAGGGTATTCTAGTGGCTCCTCAGCCCTAGATGAATGTCATCATCAAAATGCTATTATACCTTAAAATTTACCATTAGAGATTTATTCATTTGAAAAAAATTTCTACATGTATCATTTTGAATATTAAGTGAATGTTATAATAATTAACTGACAGTGCTTTACTGACTTTTTTCTCCTGATAGCACTGTATTTAAAAGAGGAAAACTATACAAAAAGGAAAGGTTCGGAATGCAAGCAACCTTTAGGGTAATTTTAATTATGGCTGATTTTTTTATCTTCTTGACTTATTTGATTCAGTTCGTCCATGTTCAAACAATTTTTTAATGTCATTATTCCTCTCTCTGAGTGTAAATATACATTCTCTACCCTATTTTAGTTGTGCTGAAATTATTTGTCTCCCCTTCTTACTCCCAAATAAATTTCAAAAACATAAATGAAAACTAAACTGTAACTATTTTAATTTGATAAGTTTTACTATTTCTTTGACTAAATATCTAACTGTTTTTTTAAAAAAACTATATTGAACTTGTATTTATTTATCAATTCAAAAACAAATTTTCCTTAAACCAAGAAATTCAAACGGTAATATATTTTCATACTCTCTAAGCACTTATAAACCTTCTGGGCTTGTTAACAGTTCAGTAATTAAAAATATTGCTTCTCAATTATCTTTTCTCTCTTCATCTAGTTTAATGATCAGAATTTTCTTAAGGGTGTTTTTAGTGGTTGATTGCAAACTGTAAGGGTAAAAGAAATTGAAGTTAAAGGGTAAAAGACTGGGTGTTGTAAAGTTTCTAAGCTGCAAGGTCTGAGTTAAAATGTAAAGGATTAGGTATTGTTAGGTTCCTATGCTACCTGCAAAACCTGAAATTTCTGTAGCTGTTAAGACAATGCTTGGAACTGCCCAGTAAATATTTCCCCTGACTATTTGGTTGTTTAATAAAGGCTCTGTGTGGTCGCACGAAGGCATTGCAGGGCCTGGACCAATCAGTTTAAATGTAACCCCCTCCTTAGGAATGACCTATCACTCCAGCCTGACCTGTTCCCGCCAATGAATGAACTAATCATGTTTAGGAGTTGTTGTTCAATTTTCCCATGCCTCATGATGATTTGTTCTGATGTATACAAAGCCCTCCGCCCTCCCCAAAAAGTGTACTTAAGCAGTGCTCAGCCCCTGCTCGGGGCTCTGGCTGCTTTCCCTTCTTGAGTGGGCACAGAGCCCCAGCATGCTGGTTCAATAAATCCCCCTTCTGCCAATTGCATGAGTGGTCACTTGGTGGTCTCTTTCTCCAACGTTTCGAGGGACCCTTACACAAACTAATTGTTTAGATTTATTATGTAAATGATCAATTTGATTATCAAAACAACCACAAACTAAAAAAAATAATCTATATAAGGGACAAATTAAAAAATATATTTATATATAATAGTTTTAGAGGATTATTGTTCTAATTAGTCTAAAGTTCATTTTTAGGGACAAAGGTGATTTAAAACTTTTAACTTATTTTATGAAGAATAAAACAGATGCTGTTATGCATGAAGATTTTCTGCATGGTTCAGCTTATTCAAAACTTATTTATTCATCATGCAATGATAAAATAGAAATAGGGACAGAGGTGTCAATTATAGTATATCATCTATAAAGATATTTCAAAATTTAATAAAATTTATTAATTACAGCACATTTCTCTTACTGTAGAATACTAAAATTCCACATAGGATTGCTTTCTGTGTTCTATCACTTGACCTGATTTAATTGTTGTGGATGTATTAGCGCATCACCCGGCCTCTCCTCTTTTATTAGAATACCCTTGAAAAAATATGAAATGTTATCTTTTTAAAATGATCAAAGTTGAGCAGCACTTTTGCCTGCAGCTTGAAAGACTCATTTAACAAAGGGGAATTATGTAGATTTCAAGTAATTATGAAAATATGATTTAGTCAGCCCAATTTTACCCTCAAGAAATAAAACAAAACAAAAAAAAGGAATAGAGAATCACAGACTCTATCAATACAACAATTGTTGTAATGAAAAATACAGACAGAAAAGTAGGTCATCCAAAGTTTGAGATGTTTATATTTTTTTCAGATATAAAAGTGACATAACGACAAATTTGCATGAATTATCTTGACCATCAGTATTTTTCCTGGTTAGAGTGCATCTTGGTGGCACTCTATGAAATTCTGAAATTATTTTTCAAATGGAAACTTTTGTTGCATAACAAAATAGAATATTCAAAATGTAATTTTGATTTAGTTCTATGGATGAAAAATAATGAACTAAATTTTAAAAAATCATGAGTTCATGTCCCGTCCGGCAGGACACATCAACGTGGGCAGCGAACCTAGATGGGCAGGAATGAAGGGACAAGAGACACAGAAGGATGACAGCAAGACAGGAATTCTGATCAAGCTGCAAACTTTTATTGTTCACACAGGGGTATTTATATTCTGGGGATGGGGAAGCTCTCTAATCAGCAATTGCTGGATGTGGGTGGTAAAACTGCCAGCTGCAAGATATCTGATGATCCTGATAACTGCAGGATGTTCCAGTGAGATAGGTAGCTGCAGGATGTCTCCCAGGCAGGATGTCTCCCAGGGGGCTGTCAGGCTATTCTTTGAAGGAGAATTTCCTTCTAGTCCCTGACAAGTTCATACTTTTAACCAACAAAAACTAATTAATGCTATCATTTGGTTTTCCATAGTAAATAACATTACAAATAAACTTATAAATAAGATACATAAGTAAAATAATAATATTACTCAAAAAGTAATTTTTCTATAAATAGTCTTATAAACCACACTAAGAATATTATACTATTTAATCACTTAGACTCAGGAGAAAGCTAATACAATCACCAGGAGTGGCAAAAGAAAAGAACAGTCTTATTTAGCAAGACCCTCTTTGTCTTCAGTATTACATAGCTAATTGTACATTTAACTCACAAGAATGACCTTAAACCTTTACTTATATATATGTTTCTCAATAACCTTTGAAAGAAAGGGTAAGCATTTTCATTAATACTTAAACTTAAAAAATGTTTTGCCAGAGAAACTGTTTCCTTTTAATGTGAATGTTTTCAAATGACAAAACTACGTGTTTTCAAGTAGTTGCTATGGAAAACAAATATACTGAATGAAATTTATTAGAATTCAATATAATGTTAAAGTTTAATGAGATTTATTATTTTTCAAGATTCAAAGTGAAAGAGAATACGAAGTTAGTTACATCTAATGCTATTTGTCAATAGATATCAAATGTCACTTTATAACCATGAAGTGTTTTGATGGTTTATATGTCAGTTGTCAAAAAATGGATAGGCTTTAAAGACACTGAAAATTTTGGAAATTAATTTTAGTCCTTGATCTTCTATGGTTAGGATTGTAAGAAATATCTTATTTCATCCTAACTACATAAATCACTGTGCTACATGGACAAGTCAGTGGATTGCAGGGGATATAGAATTTATAGGGAGAAAAAGAATATGTATATCCTATATATAACTTTAAATTAAACTTTGAAATGAAAGTTCTGGATGATCCAGAATTATCACCTCTTTATTTTCACATTGAATCATGATCTTATCTACCATGAGAAAAAATGACTGTTACAAATTTTCATAATATTATCTACTATGCTGGGATTTTGTTTTACCATGTCTAATTCCTTTTTTGTCATCTCTATGAGATTTATAATATTCTTGAAAAATGTTTATCAGGAATCATAATACTTTAAAATAAGACTTTTATGGTATTCAGTTTTGATTAGTATTCAATGTTTGATTAGTATTTTCTAATTGTCTGTTACAGTGTTTATATATGTCAAAATGTCAAGCTAATTTTATTTTTCTAATTCTTTTGGGAGAGCTATATTGACTTTCCCACTATATTAGTGGAATTGGTAATATCTCCTTCCATTTGTAATAATTTCATTTAATGTAATTGAGGATATTGCTATTAGGTGCATGTAAGTTTATCATTATAATTTCTGTATGCTTTGACCCTTTTATATCTTGTAGTCACCACCCTTATTCCTGAAAATATTTAATGTCAAGAGTTTGAGAATATTATATAATATAATATTACTACAGCTTATTTTGTCTAGCATTTAACTAATAAATCTACTTTCATACTTTTACTTTCATATTGATCATACCCTTACATTTTAAATATAGCTGAGGATCTATTCAACATTCTAAAAATCTTAGTATTTTATTTGTGAGTTTAGTTAATTTAATTTCACTGTGATTACTGAAACCAGGAACTTGCTTCTGATATATTACTTTTGCTTTGTGTTGATCCTGCTGTTGATGTCCCTTTTTCTTGCATTTTAAACATTAAGTCTTAATTTTTAAATTTTGTTTTTATTTTTGGTACTTTATGAGTTGTATATTTTATTTTCCCTCTTTCCATGGTTTCCCTTGAAAATTTGATCATGAATACATAACAAAATTTACCTATCTTATCCCTGTCATTGAGCAGCACATCAACCTTAGAATGCTTTTAAAAATAATTGTTTTTCTAATTTACATATATTGTTTTTCAGTATTTTATTTTTCTTTTGTTCTTAATGATTTATTGACTTATTGAAATTTCCCCTTACTTCCAGTCACAAAAACTATATTTTATTCATACTCTAGAAATTTCATTACAGAATTGATGATTTTGGGTCAGATTGTCCAAAAATGGATTCATGAGAAATCTTAAGTATTAATAATTCAAGTCATCACCTTGACAAGTACATTTTAAAAATAAGTAAATTCAAAACAATTTATTGGAATTGGATGACCTTTTTATTCAAAGTAAATGTAACGCAAAAAAATAACAATTCAGATGACCTTATTGATTTTTCTTTTGATTGTATTTATATTTATGTCTTTTTAAAAATAAAAATATCAGATCTTACAATGTATTGAACTTGTGTTTGAAGTAAAGGCTGGATGTGTTAATAGAGACTTAGCTGGTATTTGGACAGTAGAAGAGACTGATTTTATTTAAAATGTAGAGTTAGCACATTTGGCATTTCATATATGATACATATCTTAGTTAATTAAAACTATCCGAGCGCGCGCTGGGAAATAAGGAGATAGCGATGCAGGGATACAGCGCTGCAGTTTCTGCCAGCCGCGCAAGCACCATACTCAGGGCTGAATTCTGGCCACGTGACCCCAATTGGAGTGGGGGCGGAGCGGAACCGCCACCCGTGCCCGCAGGGTGAGCAGACCTGTGACCAACCTGCAGATCAGGCCCAGGGGTCCGCAGGCGTGGTAGGAGGGGCAGGGCAGATCCACCGCCCACGCCTCCAAGGTAGGCAGACCTGCAACAGACCGGCGGATCAGACCCAGGAGCCTGCCGGCGTGGTACACACACCACACTAATTGGAGTAGGGGCAGAGCAGAGTCGCCGCCCGTGCCAGGAACAGGCCCAGCGTCCTGCAGGCGGGGTAGTCACGACACCCCAATTGGAGTAGGGGCAGAGCAGAGCCTCCACCCGTGCCCGAAAGGTGGGCAGATCTGCGACCGACCAGCGGGACAGGCCCAGTGGCCTGCCGGTACGACAGACACGTCACCCCATTTGGAGTAGGGGCAGAGTAGAGCCGCCGCCCGCGCCTGCAGGGTAGGCAAACCTGCAACCGACCGGCGGATCAGGCCCGGTGGCCTGCCGGCGTGGTACACTCGTCACCCCAATTGGAGTAGGGGCAGAACAGAGCCGCCGCCAGCGCCCAGAACAGGCCCAGTGACCTGCCGGCGTGGTAGCCACGACACCCCAATTGGAATAAGGAGAGAGCAGAGCCGCCGCCCGCGCCTGCAGGAAAGATACGCAAGCAGTATGAAAAGACAAGGAAAGAAAGGACCACAAGCAATGCAGGTCAACGCAACTTTAGAAGAGGTAACAGCTGCAGCAGATGGAATGTCAGATAAAGAATTCAGGATATACATGCTTCAGATGATCTGGAGTATCAAGGAAGACATTAAACAGCAAAATCAGACAATGAAAGATCACTTCGACAATGAATTACGCAAACAAATCCAGGAAGCAAAGGATCAACTATACAGGGAGATAGAGGTTATAAAAAACAAACAAACAGAAATCCTAGAAATGCAGGAAGCAATAAACCAACTTAAAAACTCAATGGAGAATACTACCAGCAGAGTAGAACACTTAGAAGATAGAACATCAGACAATGAAGACAAAGTATTTCAACTGGAAAAGAACATAGACAGCTCAGCAAGACTGTTAAGAAACCATGAGCAGAACATCCAAGAAATATGGGATAACATTAAGAGACCAAACTTAAGAGTCATTGGGATACAGGAAGGTACAGAGCTCCAAACCAAAGGAATGAGCAGTCTATTCAATGAAATAATACGAGAAAACTTCCCAGACTTGAAGAATGAGACAGAATCCCAAATCCTAGAAGCCTACAGGACGCCGAATGTGCAAAATCATAAGAGATCCACACCTAGACACATTATAATGAAGATGCCCAACATACAGAATAAGGAGAGAATTTTAAAAGCTACAAGAGAAAGGAAGCAGATTACATTTAGGGGTAAGCCAATCAGGATAACAGCTGATCTTTCAACACAGACTCTGAAAGCTAGAAGATCCTGGAATAACATATTTCAAACACTGAAAGAAAATGGGTTCCAACCAAGAATTGTGTATCCAGCGAAATTAAGCTTCAGGATGGAAGATGAAATTAAAACCTTCCACGATAAACAAAAGTTTAAAGAATTCGCAGCTAGAAAACCATCTCTTCAAAACATCCTCGCCAAAGCATTACAGGAAGAGGAAATGGAAAATAACAATGAAAACCAACAGTGGGAGGTAGGACAGTAAAGGGGGGGGAAATAATCAAAGAGGAAAACAAACCATGTTTAGTAACAGAAATAAACAAATATGGCTGGAAGAACAACCCATATCTCAATAATAACCCTAAATGTTAATGGCTTAAACTCACCAATTAAGAGACACAGGCTAGTAGAATGGATCACAAAACAAGACCCAACAATATGCTGCCTACAGGAGACGCATTTGATAGGAAAAGACATACATAGGCTGAAGGTGAAAGGTTGGGAAAAATCATATCACTCATATGGACTTCGGAAACAAGCAGGAGTGTCCATACTCATATCAAATAAAATAGATTTCAAGCCAAAGTTAATCAAAAGGGATAAAGAGGGACACTACATACTGCTTAAGGGAACCATACACCAACAAGACATAACAATCATAAATATTTATGCCCCAAACAATGGTGCAGCTATGTTCGTCAAACAAACTCTTCTCAAGTTCAAGAGTCTAATAGACCACCATACCATAATCATGGGAGACTTCAACACACCTCTCTCGCCACTGGACAGATCTTCCAAACAAAAGTTGAATAAGGAAACTATAGAACTCAATAACACTATTAATAACCTAGACCTAATTGACATATATAGAGTATACCACCCAACATCAAGCAGTTACACTTTTTTCTCAGCAGCACATGGATCCTTCTCAAAAATAGATCATATATTATGTCACAGGGCAACTCTTAGACAATATAAAGGAGTAGAGATAATACCATGCATCTTATCTGATCATAATGGAATGAAACTGAAAATCAACGATAAAAGAAGGAAGGAAAAAGCATACATCACTTGGAGAATGAACAATAGGTTACTGAATGATCAATGGGTTATAGAAGACATCAAGGAGGAAATTAAAAAATTCTTAGAGATAAATGAAAACACAGACACAACATATCGGAATCTATGGGACACATTGAAAGCAGTTCTAAGAGGAAAATTCATTGCTTGGAGTTCATTCCTTAAAAAAAGAAAAAACCAACAAATAAATGATCTCATACTTCATCTCAAAATCCTTGAAAAAGAAGAGCAAAACAACAGCAAAAGAAGTAGAAGGCAAGAAATAATTAAAATCAGAGCTGAAATTAATGAAATCGAAACAAAAGAAACAATTGAAAAAATTGACAAAACTAAAAGTTGGTTCTTTGAAAAAATAAACAAAATCGACAGACCCTTAGCGATGCTAGCGAAGAGAAGAAGAGAGAGAACTCAAATTACTAGCATACGGGATGAAAAAGGCAATATCACAACAGACACTTCAGAAATACAGAAGATAATCAAAAACTATTTTGAATCCTTATACTCCAATAAATTAGAAGATAGTGAAGGCATAGATAAATTTCTTAAGTCATATGATCTGCCCAGATTGAGTCAGGAGGATATAGACAACCTAAACAGACCAATATCAATTGAGGAAATAGAAGAAACCATCAAAAGACTACCAACTAAGAAAAGCCCAGGACCGGATGGGTATACAGCAGAGTTTTACAAAACCTTTAAAGAGGAACTAATACCAATACTTTTCAAGCTACTTCAGGAAATAGAAAAAGAGGGAGAACTTCCAAATTCATTCTACGAGGCCAACATCACCCTGATACCTAAACCAGACAAAGACACTTCAAAGAAAGAAAACTACAGACCAATATCTCTAATGAACCTAGATGCAAAAATCCTCAATAAAATTCTGGCGAATCGGATACAAAAACATATCAAAAAAATTGTACACCATGATCAAGTAGGATTCATCCCTGGGATGCAAGGCTGGTTCAATATACGGAAATCAATAAATGTTATTCACCACATCAATAGACTTAAAAATAAGAACCATATGATCATCTCGATAGATGCGGAAAAAGCATTCGACAAAGTACAGCATCCCTTTATGTTCAAAACTCTAGAAAAACTAGGGATAACAGGAACATACCTCAATATTGTAAAAGCAATCTATGCTAAGCCTCAGGCTAGCATCATTCTGAATGGAGAAAAACTGAAGGCATTCCCTCTAAAATCTGGAACAAGACAGGGATGCCCTCTCTCTCCACTTCTGTTCAACATAGTTCTCGAAACACTGGCCAGAGCAATTAGACAGACGAAAGAAATTAAAGGCATCAAAATAGGAAAAGAAGAACTTAAATTATCACTATTTGCAGATGATATGATTCTATACCTAGCAGACCCAAAAGGCTCTACAAAGAAACTATTAGAGCTAATAAATGAATTCAGCAAAGTGGCAGGATATAAAATCAACACGCATAAATCAAAGGCATTCCTGTATATCAGCGACAAATCCTCTGAAATGGAAATGAGGACAACCACTCCATTCACAATATCTTCAAAAAAAATAAAATACTTGGGAATCAACCTAACAAAAGAGGTGAAAGACTTATACAATGAAAACTACAGAACCCTAAAGAGAGAAATAGAAGAAGATCTTAGAAGATGGAAAAATATACCCTGTTCATGGATAGGCAGAACTAACATCATCAAAATGGCGATATTACCAAAAGTTCTCTATAGGTTTAATGCAATGCCAATCAAAATCCCAACGGCATTTCTTGTAGAAATAGAGAAAGCAATCATGAAATTCATATGGAAAAATAAAAGACCCAGAATAGCAAAAACAATGCTAAGCAGGAAGTGTGAATCAGGCGGTATAGCGATACCAGACTTCAAACTATACTACAGAGCAATAGTAACAAAAACAGCATGGTACTGGTACCAAAACAGGCGGGTGGACCAATGGTACAGAATAGAGGACACAGAAACCAATCCACAAAACTACAACTATCTTATATTTGATAAAGGGGCTAAAAGCATGCAATGGAGGAAGGATAGCATCTTCAACAAATGGTGCTGGGAAAACTGGAAATCCATATGCAACAAAATGAAACTGAATCCCTTTCTCTCGCCATGCACAAAAGTTAATTCAAAATGGATCAAGGAGCTTGATATCAAATCAGAGACACGCCGTCTGATAGAAGAAAAAGTTGGCTACGATCTACATACTGTGGGGTCGGGCTCCAAATTCCTCAATAGGACACCCATAGCACAAAAGTTAATAACTAGAATCAACAAATGGGACTTACTCAAACTAAAAAGTTTTTTCTCAGCAAAAGAAACAATAAGAGAGGTAAATAGGGAGCCTACACCCTGGGAACAAATCTTTACTCCTCACACTTCAGATAGAGCCCTAATATCCAGAGTATACAAAGAACTCAAAAAATTAGACAATAAGAGAACAAACAACCCAATCAACAAATGGGCCAAGGACCTGAACAGACACTTCTCAGAGGAGGACATACAGTCAATCAACAAGTACATGAAAAAATGCTCACCATCTCTAGCTGTCAGAGAAATGCAAATCAAAACCACCCTAAGATACCATCTCACTCCAGTAAGATTGGCAGCCATTATGAAGTCAAACAACAACAAGTGCTGGCGAGGATGTGGGGAAAAGGGTACACTTGTACATTGCTGGTGGGACTGCAAATTGGTGCAGCCAATTTGGAAAGCAGTATGGAGATTTCTTGGAAAGCTGGGAATGGAGCCACCATTTGACCCAGCTATTCCCCTTCTTGGTCTATTCCCTAAAGACCTAAAAAGAGCATGCTACAGGGACACTGCTACATCGATGTTCATAGCAGCACAATTCACAATAGCAAGACTGTGGAACCAACCTAGATGCCCTTCAATAGACGAATGGATAAAAAAAATGTGGCATTTATACACAATGGAGTATTACTCTGCATTAAAAAATGACAAAATCATAGAATTTACAGGGAAATGGATGGCATTAGAGCAGATTATGCTAAGTGAAGCTAGCCAATCCCTAAAAAACAAATGCCAAATGTCTTCTTTGATATAAGGAGAGTAACTAAGAACAGAGTAGGGACGAAGAGCAGGAGAAGAAGATTAACATTTAACAGGGATGAGAGGTGGGAGGGAAAGGGAGAGAGAAGGGAAATTGCATGGTAATGGAAGGAGACCCTCAGGGTTATACAGTGGAGGGGGTAGAGAGAGAGGAGGGGAGGGGAGGGGAGAGGTGGGGAGGGGGGAGGGTGGAGGATGGGAAAGGCAGCGGAGCACAACAGACACTAGTATGGCAATTTGTAAATCAATGGATGTGTAACTGATGTGATTCTGCAATCTGTGTATGGGGTGAAGGTGGGAGTTCATAACCCACTTGAATCAAAGTGTGAAATATGATATATCAAGAACTATGTAATGTTTTGAACAGCCAACAATAAAAAATTAAAAATAAATAAATAAATAAATAAATCATAAAATCTAGAATAATTGAAAAAAAATACTGATATATTTTATTTATAATCTGGGGCTGATATAATAGCATTTTGGAAAACTATAAAAATTCTTTATTGATATGTGTATTCTAATGTGAAACACATGGCTTCTAAAAATTAAAGAAATGCACATTCAAAAAGTGACAAAATTATAAATATATAATTTATAATTTTCTACATTGTGACCCAGTACACATAGGGTGGCTGTTTGTACATGTATATGTAGTAGGTATATACTAAAGCAAAAGTTTCATAAAACAATACTTACTCTAAGTAGCTCACACTCTGATATTTCTTTATTCTCTTAGATTTTTTTTACTGAGGATATGCAATTCCAAAAATTGATTTCTTGACCTCTTTGCTTGTCACCCTAGCTACTCAAATTGTGGACTGCTGCAGGGACAAGTTGAGGAGCTTGAACCAGAATGCAAATAAACCATGTCACTATGCATTGAAGTCACTAATTTCACTTGATATGTTTTCATAGCAAAGAATTCTCAATAAAGGAAGTACTGTGTTGATTGAAAAAAAAAGAGTTTTGTTATCAACATTTTATGCAGTGGCAATATTCTTGAATTGATTGTTTAAAGAAAAATGAAAGTGTGGACAATTTTGCTACTGAGAAACAGGCCAGATATTCAGAACTGGAATAGAAAATTTATTTCAGACTATTGAAAACTTAGAATATTTCTGAGTAGTTGTTCCAGGAATGCATTTTGATATTCCGTCAAGCAGAATCTGTATTCCCCAACATCAAGATGGCATAGAGCTACTTCAAATGTTTTAAAAATAAATGAAGCATACATCAAAAAAACAAAAAACAACAACAACAAAAAAAAACTATCCATATGGATTAATAAATTAGATAATGTTAAATATGGATTGACTTTTCATATCTATTTTCATATCCTTTTCATATCTATTCATAATTTCTTCAAATAACAATTATTTCCTCATGTAAATCACACACACACACACACACACACACACACACACATTTTGAAGAACCCACTCATTTCATTCACCTCTAAACTTTCTTGCATCGTCTCATATATGAGCTTTTGGGGGACACCTCATATGTCCATCATAAATTAGTGTCTGACTGTTCTCGGACATCAAATAAATGGAATTATGTACTAGACCTGTTTGCCTGTTTAGCTTCCCTTGTTCTATATAATATTTTTATTTATTTGTATACCTTTTACATACATGACAATAGTGGAATGCCTTACACTCATTATTTACCCATAATATTTTTGAGATTGATTCATGTTGTTATATTTTGTCAGTGATTATTTTTGTGACACCTAAATTTGTTTACCCATTTTCTTTGAAAGACATTGGCAATTTTATGTGTTTGCTATAATATACAAATCTTTTTGTGGATATTTCCATTGCTCTTGTATAAAATATCAAGAAGTATATTGTATATATGCAATATACATATATATTTAATTTCTTAAGAATTTTCCAGGTTTCATATTTTATATTTCAATCAGCAATATATTAGAGGTCTTTTTCCCCATATCCTCATCAATTTATATTATCTTTATTATTCTTTAATTTTAGTTATTCTGGTCCATGTTTGTTTGTATTTCAGTGTGGTTTCAATTTCCACTGTCCTTGAGAATAATGGCATTAAAGATATTTTTATGCATTTATTGACTATTTGTTTATTTTCTTTGCTATATTCTCTGTTCAAGCATTTTGTGTATTTTAAACTGGATTGCATATATCCTTATTATTGATCTATATGTATTTTTGTATATTCTGGGTAAGATTGGTATTAAATATAGGATGTCAGTCATAATTCTATGTTAGATTCTTATGATGTAGTCAACCAATTCAGGCTGAACATATGATGATATAACAATAATTAACTATGTTGAAAAAACAAATTGGTGACCAAATGCCCCACAAACATACTAGTTGTGATTTTAATTCTTTGAACAATAGTAGATCCAGTTAGAGATTGTTTTATTTTTTTTCCCTTCTGGTTAGTTATGGGCTTATATAAAAGAATACGTCCATCTAGGAGAGCAGGAAAACAGTTTTCTCCAGAACTGGTTAGTAGCTTTTGTCCTCCAATATCTTTTTAGTGCCTCTCTCTGGCCCCAGACAATCTTACCTGTTAACCAAAAGATAATTCCATTGTGAATCTAGGAAGAAAAGTTCTCATTATTGATACTTTCATAACATTTTCTCCTATAAAGTTTTCCATAAACAGCTCTAATGACCATATGCAATAGGAAGTAACATGACCATTTTATGAATTGAGCATAAAAATTGCTGGAAAATCAGTTTGAAGAGGAAAAATGTTACATAACCTAAATAAAAATGTTAAATAACCCTGATGAGCTGTTAGGGAAAATTAAATTCAAGTGGATACAGACAATTTGGGTTAACAATATATCTATGAGAAGCCCCTGTCCTCCCAGGGTGGAATGTGAACCTAAAATTTCCAGATGTACTTTTTAAATATCTGGTAAATTCATTTGAAAACCATGTTATTTATTCTAGGTAATAGCAATTTAATTTGCTACAGATTTCTACTTCCACTTTCTCAAGTACAGTATCATCAAATAGGCAAAATTATTCTTTTTGAAGAAAAATCATAGCCACTGGCAAAGAGATTGAAGTAGTTTAGAAGAAGATAAGTAAAAAAAACTGAAATAGAACAAAACATTACAAAATTGATTATAAACCTCCAGAATAATTTCTGTTAGTTGAAAGAAAATAATTATAAAATAAATATTTTCTAATTAAATACAGGAATATCAAAATATTTGCATTTTTTGTCTTTGATATGCAGCAATTGAACAGACATATAATCAAATGACTTTGTTTACATTTCTGCTTTTTGCTTGTAGAGATAAGTTGAAGTCTCTTTTTTCCCCCAAAGCCCTTCCCTGTATTCTTACCCTCTTCCCGATTCTCTTCACCTTTACTTAATGATAGCCTTATGTTTATCTGCAGTATAGATGAGAATCAGTGTGGTGAGTCCTAGTAGCTAATAAGGTCAAAATTGCTGGTTTCACTAAAATCATTTGAAGTGCCAAATACTGAGTTAATTTTCTTTGAAAATGAATTATAAGGTGTTCGAGATTAGATAGATAATGACTAGAAGTCTAGTGCTTTTCTATCATTTCTTAGAGTAGGTAAATACCATGAATTACTCATCTAGTGTCCTTGGTATAATACATAGTTCAGAACTGCAAAGAAGAAAAGGTTTCCTCTGCACTCTGTTGCAAATATTAAGTGTAGGTCTAATCACATTTGTTAGAACAAGACCATTTAACATGACCTAAGTTTTATGGATGATGGTTGCCAATATCTTATAAATATTTATTCTCTGACAATAAAGTGTCATATTAATACATAGACCAATTATTCAATATTAAATCTTCATGACAAAGTTGTCTGGAAATAGCTTCTCAGAGAATACTAAAATTTTTCAGTTGTAGACATATCATTTCTATTTTAAATGTATTATGAGTGTGGTAATAATTAATATTTTAATGCAATAAAATTGTTGCCCAAGATAGTGAAAAAATGAATTCTTTAATTCACTAACACCCTTATCCTGCTCATATATATATTTGAAACAATATTTATCCCAGAAAAAAGGGTGCAACACTATATTAAATATTTCCTTATGTTGTCTTTATTCCAATTTAATAATAATAATAGCAATAATAATATATAATATTTTATGTCTTTAATTTATATCATAATTTTTGAAAGTTCTTGATCATTGAATGTTCCCATTATAATATATAAATTGATTGGTAGTTTCAAGTTTCATATCTGAATGAAAACAATGTAGGCATCGTCTCAATATATAAAATGTATAGACAATGGACAATTTACCTACCATGTAAGATCTATTTAGCTCTGTCTAGTGGAAAGAGACAATGTTTTTAACCTGCTGATGCATGTGTAAGTGAAATATTATTGATATCAAATAATAATCCAGATTAGTGATCTGGATGATTGTAATAAGCAAGTTGTGAGAGACAAAATTATAACCTGATGTGTTGTATAAATATAAAGAATTAAATGCAGTGTTTGGGATTACAAATAGCTTGTCTTAATTATATTTAGTACATCTTTATAGTTTATTGAAGTAAAAATCATAAACTCCATGCACTGTCATTGAAAACTTTGGAAAACAGTTACATTTTCCAAGAGTTAGAAATTAGAAATTTGGATAAAAATTAATACAAATATAACTATTTGGGAATGTCCACATGCCAGTATAATTTAATGCTAAGCGAATACTAAAGAAGTTCAAAATTCAACAGAAACTTGTTGTAGATTGTTTCCCAACATCTGGTCTCCATTTGTTTTAGTAGAGTAAAACTGGTCCTAACTTCTGTGTTTAATCCTCTTTAAAGAAAAGTTCTATGTAGGAAGTTGGGAAGAATATTTCCATGCAACCTGAGTAATTTTAATTAACAGAATGTTAAAGGAGTTCAGGTTTTATTAAGAAAAATAAATTTTTACGGCATTATTAAGATACTAATAGCATGATATTCATAAGTTCCAAAGATAATACAAATGATTTACAATAAGGAACCTGAATGATTCAATCAACCAGTGGTCTTAATGTTAGTCATAAACATTACCAACTCAGTCATTAATTCAAGATTTATAATGGAAAATGCATATTAGAATGTTCAGGCAGGCATATTTGACTAGACAACAGATAGAGCAATAAAACTGAAGAGGAAGAAAACCAGAAAGAGGAGATATTTAGCAAATAATAAGTAGCATATTTCCCAAGTAAAATGTTACAATTTGAGTTCTGTTGTCAATTCCATTAAAATGCAATATGCAACCAAACCATGACCTTTCAGGAAATATTCAAGGTTTCCATCCAATATAGACCATTAAATTGTATATTTCCTCACTTTCTCTAACAAACTAACTCAAAATGTATGAATCAATTTTTAGTTTTTTTTAACTGTCAGAAGAATTAAGAACTGATCAAAAGATTGTTCATCAGGGCTGGGATTGTGGCTCAGGGATAGAGCACTTGCCTGACACATGTGAGGTGCTGGGTTCAATTCTCAGCACCACATATAGATAAATGAATAAAATAAAGGTCTATCAACAACTAAAAAAATATTTTGAAAAAGATCGTTCATCAAATAGCTAACTTTTTATTGTATTTTATGTTTTATTTGGTGATCTTTACAGCAAGTAAAGTTTTAAATTTAATTGATCTTTCCATACTTTGTAACCACATAAATGACTCTCCCTTATTCTTCTATGTTTGTATAGATGATAAAAACAAATAGTAGAAATTCTAAAGAAAATTAGACAGACAAAAGAAATTAAAGGCATAAAAATAGGAAAGGAAGAACTTAAATTATCACTATTTGCAGATGACATGATTCTATACCTAGAAGACCCAAAAGGGTCTACAAAAAAACTACTAGAACTAATAAATGAATTCAGCAAAGTGGCAGGATATAAAATCAACACGCATAAATCAAAGGCATTTCTGTATATCAGCGACAAAACTTCTGAAACGGAAATGAGGAAAAACACTCCATTCACAATATCCTCAAAAAAAATAAAATACTTGGGAATCAACCTAACAAAAGAGGTGAAAGATTTATATAATGAAAACTACAAAACCCTAAAAAGAGAAGTAGAAGAAGATCTTAGAAGATGGAAAAATATACCCTGTTCATGGATAGGCAGAACTAACATCATCAAAATGGCGATATTACCAAAAGTTCTCTATAGGTTTAATGCAATGCCAATCAAAATCCCAACGGCATTTCTTGTAGAAATGGATAAAGCAATCATGAAATTCATATGGAAAAATAAAAGACCCAGAATAGCAAAAGCAATTCTAAGCAGGAAGTGCGAATCAGGCGGTATAGCGATACCAGACTTAAAACTATATTACAGAGCAATAGTAACAAAAACAGCATGGTACTGGTACCAAAACAGGAGGGTGGACCAATGGTACAGAATAGAGGACACAGAGACTAATCCACAAAGCTACAACTATCTTATATTTGATAAAGGAGCTAAAAGCATGCAATGGAGGGAGGATAGCATCTTCAACAAATGGTGCTGGGAAAACTGGAAATCCATATGCAACAAAATGAAACTGAATCCCCTCCTCTCGCCATGCACAAAAGTTAACTCAAAGTGGATCAAGGAGCTAGATATCAAATCAGAGACTCTGCGTCTGATAGAAGAAAAAGTTGGCTCCGATCTACATATTGTAGGGTCGGGCTCCAAATTCCTTAATAGGACACCCATAGCACAAAAGTTGATAACAAAAATCAACAAATGGGACTTACTTAAACTGAAAAGTTTTCTCTCAGCAAGAGAAACAATAAAAGAGGTAAATAGGGAGCCTACATCATGGGAACAAATTTTTACTCCTCACACTTCAGATAGAGCCCTAATATCCAGAGTATACAAAGAACTCAAAAAATTAAACAATAAGAAAACAAATAACCCAATCAACAAATGGGCCAAGGACCTGAACAGACACTTCTCAGAGGAGGACATACAATCAATCAACAAGTACATGAAAAAATGCTCACCATCTCTAGCAGTCAGAGAAATGCAAATCAAAACCACCCTAAGATACCATCTCACTCCAGTAAGATTGGCAGCCATTATGAAGTCAAACAACAACAAGTGCTGGAGAGGATGTGGGGAAAAGGGTACTCTTGTACATTGCTGGTGGGACTGCAAACTGGTGCGGCCAATCTGGAAAGCAGTATGGAGATTCCTGGGAAAGCTGGGAATGGAACCACCATTTGACCCAGCTATTGCCCTTCTTGGACTTTTCCCTGAAGACCTTAAAAGAGCGTACTACAGGGATACTGCTACATCGATGTTCATAGCAGCACAATTCACAATTGCTAGACTGTGGAACCAACCCAGATGCCCTTCAATAGATGAATGGATAAAAAAAATGTGGCATTTATACACCATGGAGTATTACGCAGCACTAAAAAATGACAAAATCATAGAATTTGCAGGGAAATGGATGGCACTAGAGCAGATTATGCTTAGTGAAGCTAGCCAATCCCTAAAAAACAAATACCAAATGTCTTCTTTGATATAATGAGAGCAACTAAGAACAGAGCAGGGAGGAAGAGCAGGAAGAAAAGATTAACATTAAACAGATACATGAGGTGGGAGGGAAAGGGAGAGAAAAGGGAAATTGCATGGTAATGGAGGGAGACCCTCATTGTTATACAAAATTACATATAAGAGGTTGTGAGGGGAATGGGAAAAAAAAAAAAAACAAGGAGAGAAAGGAATTACAGTGGATGGGGTAGAGAGAGAAGATGGGAGGGGAGGGAGGGGGGATAGTAGATAGGAAAGGTAGCAGAATACAACAGTTACTAATAGGGCATTATGTAAAAATGTGGATGTGTAACCGATGTGATTCTGCAATCTGTATTTGGGTAAATTTGGGAGTTCATAACCAACTTGAATCTAATGTATGAAATATGATATGTCGAGAGCTTTATAATGTTTTGAACAACCAATAAAAAAAAAGAAAAAAAAAAAAAAGAAAAACAAAGGAGATATGATGCATATTTAATTTCCTAACTAATTTATTTAGATGATAGATAACTCTGTAGGTCAGTATTAATTAAATGGCAAATTTAACAGAACTAATTGTGCTCAGTAGTATTATAGATCACACATTGAAAAGTATGAAGCATATAAAAATCAATCAATATTATTCATATGTACATTTTACCAGGACTTAAGATAATCCACTGAAGTAGTTAATTTATTTCTCAACAAAATATTCAAGCAAGATTCCATTCAGTCTAATTTCTAATGCATAACATATTGTTAACTAATGATTTCAATTCAAGCCACAATTGATATGACTCACTGATATGCAAGTAAAAGTAGGTAATCTGGAAAACATCTTGTAAAAGTAGAAAAATCAGGTAGAAATATTTGACATGAAGAAGAAGTCAAATGATGCCTTCTTTTGGGAGGTGCAAATCATTTAGGTGAATTATATTAATTTTCATTTTTGCAATATTAAACTATTTGCATATAATTTATATATCATTCCATAGACATTATGAAGTGTTAGTTTACTGTTTCTGGATATGTTCTTCACTTTCTTTCATATCTTCTTTTGCAGTCATGTATTTCTTCATCTTAAATATCTATCACATTATCTTACCTATCAAAATTCTTCCCACATTCTAAAAATAATTTCACATGCTATCTCTTCCATGAAGGCATTTCTTATTTCCTGTAACTGGTAAAGATGGCCATAAATATGTTGGCATTTCTCCATTGAGTGGTGGATTTTATGTACTGTCCCCTTTTGATTTATCTGGGCTCTGTGACTACTTTGAGTAATATAATACAATAAAAGTGACACTGTCAGGTTTCAGGCCCAAAACAAATAGCAATATCCCCTGTGAGACTTGGGTCATTGGTTCTCTTTTAAGACTTCTTCCATGAAAATAATTTTGACTGGCCTAGTACTATCATGCAATAAGGAATCTCCGGCTATACATGTGGAGAGACTGTGTGGAGAGACAGAAAAGTGCTTGACCAGTCCTTTTTATTCCAGCCATCCCATTCTAGGTATAACACACATTAGAAGAAAGCCATATAGGACATTAGTAAATAGATACCCAGCAGACATAACAGAGAGAAGAGAAAAAATCCAGACAATAGTCAGAATTGAGGTCACAAACATATATAACTTTATGAGCTATCCCAGCCATATTTATCTATTTGAGGAACCTGAGGTATTTAAGCAGTTCTTCTTGAGGCCTGAGTCATTGTTCGATAATCATAAACACAAATGAATATGAATTGTTTTGTGCCACTGAGCTTTGGAATGGGTTGTTATGTAGACACTCATAACTGGAATATCCTGCTAATTGAATGTGATTTACTTTGTTTTTGAGAACTAATAATAGTAAGTACAGTAGGTATTAATTCATGAATTTTATCTTATTCTAAGTGTATTATATTTTAAATTTGTCTTAAGCCCTCTAATTTGGTTTAAATTCCTTACTAGTAAATTGTATTTATTCAAGTACCTATCTCAATATATCTTACACAAAGGAAATGTTCAGAAATATCTTTTGAAATACCTTTTGAAATTTCCTAGCTCTTAATTCTCCATTTACATTGCCACAGATTCTGTAGTTTTAATAGACATAGACAAACACACTATTGTAGAACCTAGATATTTGAACTAAATAATTTGAATCACTAGCTAGAAGCTGCAAAAAAGTATGGGTTAATCACAATAACTGTCTCCCCAACCTACACAAAAACAGAATTATTTGAATCCTAGCAAAGGGATTCAACTTTAATTCAAAAAAATATTTCCAGTAAATATTATTGGATAGGCAAAACTAAAATGAGAAACTCTGAGCTGAGTTTCTGAGGACTTGAGAGAAAAAAAAAAAAAAACAGAGAGTCCAGATTTCTTCCTAAATTAACAACGTATAAAGACTATTTCTTTAGGTTGGCATGTGATGTGTTAACATGCAATGGATCAAGTGCTGAAATAAGAGGCGAAATTGCTTGCTTCAGAGAACACTGATAATATTCTGTTGAAACTGATGACTTTTAAAGTAGCAAATTCAAAAGCAATTTCAGTATGCCTCTAAGTAATTATAAAAGTACATTTTATGATAATGTAGCCAAGCCAAATAGTCCATTTATTGAATGATCCAATTTGCCTACTTCCCAAATTTAATATCTTATCAATATCAGAAAAAATTATTCTGAATACATAAAATAACAATTACTAGTTTCAAAAAGAATTTTTGTGTTATCTATTTGTTTTGTAGCTTTTAAGATTGCATATTCAAGTTTCATAAATTAGTTCCCAAAATATTTTTTGCTTTCCTTTCAAGACAAGGTATGTCTGTTGCTTCTAATATAGTTTTAAAAATATACAAAACTTTGTAAGAGAATGTTAATTCATTGCAATACCTGGTGCTAATCTTCTTTATTAAAGTACACATACTTTCAGAACTTGCTCTCAATGTTCCTCCTTGGTTCTTACTTTCAAAACCTTTATTTAGTTATTTATGTTTTCTGTGCCTCCTTTAGTAGATTATATATTTAAAATTAAGTTTATTCCTTCAACATCATGAAATAATGACTGTGCCAGGTCTATAAAAGAACATGGGGATAGAAAAATTAATAGAATGCCCTTCCCCTATAATATGTTCCCAAAAGAAGTATGTTTTTATTTCATCACATTCTTGAATTGTATCAGCATCTTTAATCACTGTTTCTGGTAATCAGGAATGATATGTTTGTTTGCTAAATTTGGAAGCAATATCCAGGAATGAATGAACTATCCTTCTTTTTTTTTTCTTCCAGGTAGGTCTTCTCCCATAGTTTCCAATTCTCTGTCATGCCTCAATTTTTAACTGGGTGATTTTTCCATGTGATGTGGGTATTTCTGCTCCTGAAACAAAGGTGACTCAACCAGTAAGTCAGTCTACTTGTGGGATTCATTCAGCATATCCATTTGTCTCTTACAGTAGATTTATTTTCCCAACTTATTACCTCTTAGTGCTAAAAACAATAGTTTGATTGCCAAATTTGCCATTTTATTTTGGTTCTCAATGTTCTTAGAATCTTGATGAAAAATATGGTTGCCCTTTATTAGGAATTATCTCAGGGATTCCAACAAAAGAGTAATTAGTTTTGCTTTTACAGTCTAAGTTGACTAAATATATTCAAACAATCACCCAAGCAATGAATGCATTGATAGGAATACAGATTTATGGTATCAGGGTGTTTATGTGTATAAAGGAATGGGGTGAAACATGAATACCAAGCCAAACTCTGGATTCTCAAGGTTTATGTGAGGATTACAACTACAATAGATTTGATGCTGCTGAAGTAGAAAATAATGTAAATGCAGAGTAGAGAACAAGGCAGGCCTTTACATACTATGTTAAGAAGTTTCCCCTTTAAACAGTAGTTATAAAATACTTAGATTTTTAAATATGGAAATAATCTGATTAGAATCGTTGATTGTAATTCTTGGTAATATATATGCTGGATAAGATATACCAAAGGGTATATCAGTAATTTCACCAGGAGATAGAATGGCACAGTTACTAATAATACCCAGCCTACATGATTAAAATTTCCAGTCGTACTATAGAAAAAAGGTTCCAGGGGATTAGGCTCCACAGATGTAGATTGGGCTATGCTTTCTTTAAATTTAGATTCTCGCCCCATGCTGAAACTAAATATTCAAGGACATGAATTTAATGGGCTACTGGACACAGGTGCAGACCTTAGCATCATCTCTCGTCAAGAATGGCCAAAACATTGGCCATTACAACAAGCCACTCAAACGCTTCCAAGCCTAGGAGTGGCGACTAATCCCCATAGAAGTGCAATGGTATTAGATTGGAAGGATCCTGAAGGATGTGAAGGAACTATACAGCCATATGTATTTGATCATCTTCCCGTAAATTTATGGGGACGAGATGTCCTAGATCAATTAGGACTAACATTAACAAATAACATCAATCCAAATGTGCCCACTATTATGGATAGACAAGGTTTTAGGAAAGGAAAAAGATTAGGAGAACAAGAACGAGGTATAGCAGCACCAATACAAATAGATCAAGGAATGGACAGACATGGTTTGGATTTTCAGAAGGGGTCACTGAGACAATAAAAATTACATGGAAATCAGAAAGACCAGTATGTGTTCCTCAGTGGCCCCTGACTAAAGAAAAGATACAAGAAGCCCATGACCTGGTCAAACAACAATTAGCGGAAGGACATATACAACCTTCTGTATCTCCCCATAATACTCCCATTTTTGTCATCAAAAAGAAATCTGGTAAATGGAGATTATTACAAGATTTAAGAGCCATTAATAATAAGATGGTTATTATGGCACCTGCTCAATCAGGGATTCCTCAATTGTCTGCTTTGCCAAAAACCTGGTATGTTTTAGTTATAGATATTAAAGATTGTTTTTTTTCAATTCCAATTCATCCTGAGGATAGTCCACGTTTTGCATTTACTATCCCTGCACTGAATCATGAAGGTCCTGATCAGAGATATGAATGGAAAGTACTCCCTCAAGGGATGGCTAACAGCCCAACTATGTGTCAAATTTATGTTAACAAAGTAATCCAGCCACTTAGAAATCAAAATCCTGAACTACAAATATTTCACTATATGGATGATGTATTATTAGCACACAAAGATAAAAACACATTGCTAGAATGTTATGCCACACTTACAAACTTATTAAAAAATTATAATCTAGAGATAGCAATAGATAAAGTACAATTAAATTTTCCAATTAATTATTTAGGAGTTCTATTATCCTCAACCATGGTCCGTCCACCAAAAATTCAAATACGAGTAGATCAACTCAAATCACTTAATGACTTTCAAAAGTTATTAGGAGACATAAATTGGATAAGGCCTTATTTAGGTATACCAACAGGAGAGTTGGGACCTTTATTTGATATCCTAAAAGGTCCATCAGATCCAAATTCACCCCGAATGTTAACGCCTGAAGCAAGAAAGGCATTAAAAATCATTGAAACATATATGGAAAATATGCATTTGGATAGAATTGATATAAGTTTGCCTTTATTATTTATTGTACTACCAACAAAAAATATTCCTACAGGAGTATTTTGGCAAGAAGGTCCATTATTATGGATACATTTATCTTATTCTCCTAACACTATTCTTACTAGGTATCCTGAGGCTGTAGGACAATTAATACTCAAAGGAATAAAAGCAGCAAAGGGAGTGTTTGGAATTTCTCCCAATAAAATTATTACTCCATATACTATGAATCAAATTGATGAGTTAGCTAATGAGTTAAATACTTGGGCAATAATCATGTGCAAATCTAATGTTTCATTTGATAACCACTTACCATCTAATCCTTTATTGTCTTTTTGGTCATTGCATCCTGTAATTTTTCCAAAAATGACAAGAAAAACACCTATCATGAATGCTCCAAATATATTCACTGATGGGTCAAATAATGGTACAGCAGCAGTAGTTACCCCTGATCAAACTTTTACATTTTTAGTACCCAAACAATCAGCTCAAAAGGTAGAGCTTAATGCAGTTTTACAAGCTTTTGTGATGTTTAAAGATTCTGTATTTAATTTATTTTCTGATAGTCAGTATGTAGTTAATGCTATAGTATCTCTTGAAGATGCTGGTAGGATTTCCCCTTCTTCTACTGTTTTCTCTTTGCTTTCCACTATACAAAGTCTAATCTGGGACAGAAAAGATCCATTCTTTATAGGACATATCAGGGCACATACAGGATTGCCTGGAGCCCTTAGTTTGGGCAATGATTTAGCAGATAAAACTACACATGACATACATATTTTCTCTACACTAGAAGAAGCTATAAATTTTCATAAAAAGTTCCATGTCAATGCTAATACTTTACAAAAGCGTTTTAAAATAACTAAGGAACAAGCTAGACAAATAATAAAACAATGTCAAAATTGTGTGACCTTTTTACCACAAGTTAATCTTGGAGTCAATCCTAGAGGATTGATACCTAACCATATTTGGCAGATGGACGTCACACACTTGCCAGAATTTGGAAAATTAAAATATTTGCATGTTACAGTTGATACTTCTTCTGGATTTTTGATGGGCTCCCTTCATGCCGGAGAAAAAACTAAAGATATTATAGCTCTTTGCTTTCAAAATTTTGCCACTGTGGGCGTTCCAAAACAGTTAAAAACAGATAATGCCCCTCGTTATATTTCTACCTCTTTTAAAAAATTTTACTCATCATTTGGCATTACTCATATAACAGGAATCCCATACAATCCACAGGGACATGGCGTAGTTGAAAGAGCTCATCAAACTATAAAAATGTACTTATTAAAGCAAAAAGAGGGAATTGGGAAGGGGTATATATTCCCCAAAGATAAACTTTGAATAACCCTTTTTACTCTAAACTTTTTAAATTTGGATTCATCAGGGCTTAGTGCTGCAGAAAGGCATATGTGTCCAAAAAATGTACATAAGCCCAAGGTACTTTGGAAGGATATTCTAGCAGGACAATTGAAAGGTCCTGACCCAGTAATTGTCTGGAGTCGGGGGTCTGTTTGTGTGTTTCCACAGGGAGAACAGCAGCCGATTTGGATTCCAGAGAGATTAACTAAAGGAATTTCTACAGACCAAAAAGAAGATGATTTGGCTCAAATCCATAACAGCTGATATCCAAAACTCCAGTTTGGCTATCCTTACATCTGTGACAGAACGAGGATGCTTTTTTCAATATCTATTTTATTATTACCCTTTCCCACATCATGAAGTTCTGTTTTGTTTTTTTATTGATACATAGGCAAAAATAAGTATTTCTATTAATCAATAACAGTAGTGAAAATATCAAATAAGGAAGTAATTTGGAAAATGCCTCAAAAATGAAATCAACATCATTTGATAATAGAACAGCTGTGATAATGATAATGAATGAGGAATCTAGTGCAATTCCCTATATTCAAGGCTGTGTAAATATATGGATTTTAATTCCTTCAACCATGAAAAAAATTAAAGAGGAGGAAATATTTGTATTTTGTCAGCTTCTTTTGTCTCTGTGAATAAAGGACCTGACGAAAACAACTTAGAAAATGAAAAGTTTATTTTGACTAATGTTTTAGAGTTTCAATCTGTGATTGATCTACTGAATAGTTCTAGGCCCTACATGAGGTAGAATGTCATGGCAGAAGGACATATGGGAAGAAACCAGCTCATAAATTTGCAACCAGGAAGCAGAGTGACAGTGTTCTGCTCACCGGTGACAAAATATAAACCCCAAAGGAACAACCCCAGGGACTTACTTCTTCCAGCCATACCCTACCTGCCTACAGTTAACCATGCAGTTAATCCATATCATCGGTGGATTAATCCACTGATTAGATCAAGGTTATTATAACCTAATTTCTAATCAATGAGTTGATTGGTTTAAACCACAGTCACAGATTCAACCAAGGCATTTGTTCTGAGATGAGGGGGCAGCAGGGTTATTAACCAGAGATTATAATAGATCTAAATGCAAGTCATTGGGAACACATCAGACTTATTGGGGTAGGGGATGGGGGTTTGTCCCCAGGGATATGTCAATGTGTTGCACAATCTGTGTTGCTTACCTTTATGTGTACCCTTTATATTAGCTAGAATCTGAATGATGCCATCTATATTTCTGCGATATGGCTCTACTTTATCTTGTGGATGTAGTGTTATAAGGAATTAAGCCTGTATCTACCAGCAGTTATACTGTCCTTGCATCTGATTATAAAATTATATATTTATAAATTTGGTTCATAAAATGATATACACATATATTTTATGTATCAGTTAAAATTAATATGAAAACTACAAAAAAATGCTTAAAAATAAGAGAAAAAAGAAATATAAATGCTCCTTAAGAGGAGAATAACACACAAAAATAGAAGGAAAAATGAAAAAATAAAAACATAAACAAAAAAATGACTAAATGAACAATATAGAATCTTAAGTATATGGTAAGATGATATGGAAGGAGTTATATTAGAATCATGGTAAGATCAATAATGTCCCCCCAATTATTTCTGCATTTTAATCCCTGAAGCTTCAGTTTATGTTACTTTGCATGGCAGAAGAGAATAAGGGCTGCAGATGGAATTAAGGATTCTAATCATTTGACCTCAAAAGACATATTATAGTAGATTACTTGGATGGGTCTAGTGAAATCATATGAGCTCTTAAAATTACAAAAGATTGTCAGAAGTAGGGAATCAAATAAATGTTCCATGACAAGGACTCAGCAATTGATGGTTTTGAAGACAGAAAAACATCACTACAATCCAAGGAACATGACAGCTTCTAGAAGTTCAGAGTAACCCCCAGCATACAGCACCAAGAAAATGGGGACCTCAGTACAAAAACCATAAGGGGTTGAATTCTGCCAACAACCCAAATGAACCATAAAATGAATATTCAGTTTGCATATCCAACAAGGAAAAGAGCACTGCTGGAATCTTGATTTTAGCCCAATTAGATCCATTTCAGATTTCTAATTTATAGAACTATGAGATAATAATTTCATGTTGTTTAAACTGCTAAATTTGTGCTAATTACAGCAAAAATATAAAACTAATATAAATTATAAGAATTCTTTAAAGAATGCAACATTTAAACTGTTCCAATCAAAATTCTAAGGGAATTTTTTTCAATATTATAACAACACCCTAAAACTGATCTAAAAGCATATATAAGAAAAAAAATAGTCAAACTTTTTTTTTCACAGTAAAAATAGACAATTTTCACTTTTCAGTTATATTTGAGGAGGAACAAAATGCTATAAACTATTGAAATGATCCCTGAAGGTATACTCTTATAAAAATGTTAACAATTGCAACAAAATGGAATGAAAAAAAAACCTGTAACTTTAAATACTTATTTACCTATTTATTTCTTATTTATCCTTTTGATTTATACATGGAAGTAGTCTATTTTGACATATTTATAAAAGCATGAAGTATGTCTTATTTTAATTTGGATCCCAGTCTTATGGATGTACACAATATTGTGATTCCTATGTTTATATATATATATATATATATATATATATATATATATATATATATATGTAA